>NC_084637.1:34642929-34740429 GCF_033978795.1 Nerophis ophidion
GCCATCTTTTGGCTGAGTTTGCTCACTGCAGGTGCTGCAGGGTGAAGGGCTACAGGCGGCATAGCTCGGTTGGTAGAGTGGCCGTGCCAGCAACTTGAGGGTTGCAGGTTCGATTCCCGCTTGTGCCATCCTAGTCACTGCCGTTGTGTCCTTGGGCAAGACACTTTACCCACCTGCTCCCAGTGCCACCCACACTGGTTTAAATGTAACTTAGATATTGGGTGTCACTATGTAAAGTGCTTTGAGTCACTTGAGAAAAGCGCTATATAAATATACTTCACTATTTCCGTCTGTTTAGTGCTTTTAACTGGATGTACAAGTACTGTTCTGTCGTCTAGTCCTTTATAGCGTTTTTACTTGTATGGATTCTACCTTCATTACTCCAAACAACATTTGTAGTTTTACAATATAACTAAAACTATTCATACCTACTAAATCGTTCCATGTGTTATGTCTGTAGGACAGTTTTTCATGCATATTTGCACATGCTATCATAACTTAATCAAGCTAGCGTCGTTAGCATCAGATTACATTACATTTACAAGTGTTTGTGTTAGTATTATTATGGTAAAAGGACATTCTTTTTATATTGTTTCACTTTCATAAATTCACGTTAAGTCTGTTTAGCTGATTGGAGAGTTAGTTTCCGCAGCTAGTGGGTCAATGACCATGACTTCTGTTTTGTTTGATCAACCGTTTTACTACCATGTTGCAGTAACTGTTTGGAAACAAATAGGGTGTGTTAATAAAAATGTACAAAATATCTGCGGCTTATATTCCGAAGCGGCTAACACATGGAAAAAATGCTTTTTCTTCTTAAATTTAGTGTTTGCTGCTTAAATAGTATGGAAAACACGGTAATATGTAAACATTGGAACTAAATTGTTCGAGAATTCCTTTTTTTTTTAAACTTTAGCTTTTCAAGACTGAGTGATGATGTAGTTCAATGTTTACCTCGTACAGTATATGCTGGCTGGGGATCAAACTTGGTCCTCTGGAACCAAAAACTGTACCGTTAGCCATCGTGCTAGCAGTAAGGAGGAGTAATCTGCCTTCTTACTGTCTTGGCGGTGACAGCTTGGGGGTTTATGTCACAACGTTTCATGTCAACAACAAACTGTAAACACCTCCAAGGATTGTTTTTGTTGACTTGCTTGATTAATTGGAGGCTGACTAGTGTCTCCACCTGCATCCCGCTGCCCGCATGAGACTGCTGATTGGTCAGCGGCTGCCGGCTGTCAATCATTGTCACAGCACTAGACAGCCAATCAATGTGCCGGTGTGTGACAGCTCAACGAGGGCTGCAACAATTCATCGATTCATTTGATTAGAAGAAAACGTCCGTTTGTATTCCATAGCTTTGATTATTCGTTTCATAATAAAAAGTCCGCAAGACTCCATAATTACGCACACATCACCGTCAATCTGTGGCAAAGACGGCGCACATTGAAGCGTGTGTGTGTGTGTGTGTGTGTGTGTGTGTGTGTGTGCGTGTGCGTGTGTGTGTGTGTGTTCTTGTATTTCTTCCCTTTTTGAGACATAAACAGGAAAAGTACCTTCCATGTGAGGAGGTGTGAACAAGTGATGACATAACTGATGGTCCCAATAACATTGCATCTAATAGAGAATGTCTCATTTGCACCCCTGCTGGTGAAATCCATCAAAAGGAGGGATTTTTTTTTATCTGTGTGTCGCTTTTAGAAGTGCTCCCCCCTCTGGCCAACATATGAAATAAGTGTGTGTAAGAAATTGAAATGCACCCCATTTGGCCAAAATGTATTTAGAAAACAAAATAAATATCTTTATAGAGACATAATTTCATAACATGAAGTAACTCATGAAGATTAAAAATAATTACAGACAAAAATGTTTTTTTGACAAAAAACTTACTTTTTCATATTTGGATAGTATGTATAGTTTATTAATGTTGTCAATACAACTACTTGTATATCTAGAAAGGCTGCTCCTAAAGAGGTAGGACTTTTTCGGAAATCTCAAGAAGGTAACACATACAAGTGTGTGTGTGTGTGTGTGTGTGTGTGTGTGTGTGTGTGTGTGTGTGTGTGTGTGTGTGTGTGTATGTGTGTGTGTGTGTGTGTGTGTGTGTGTGTGTGTGTGTGTGTGTCGAAGTTGAAGTAGTCCAGCAGAGTTGGCTCAAAAAAGAGGGAGAAAGAAGGCAAAGGGCCCAAAGAAGATGAAAAAAGCTATCAAAGGTTTTGTGATCATTCAAAAGTAAAAAAGACAAGACCGTGCTGTGAAATGTTTGCACTGTCAAACACAGCTGCTAATTATTAGTACAATAGCACTAATTATTAGTACAATAGCACTAATTATTAGTACAATAGCAGTAACTCAGCGATGCAGCCAGGAACTATGAAGCCAGGACTACTCAGGACCTTCGTATTGTGAGGCGGATGCACTAACCCCTGTCCACCGTGCTGCCCTAGTATATATTATAGTAAGTAAAGAAATATTAAAATAGATAAATAATCTTTGTCTCACTAGAAAAAAGAAATGGATCAAGTGTAACAACAATTAGAAAAGTTAAAAGTAAATAAAAAGTGCAGTTTCCATGTCACCACTTGTGCTGTAATCCCACTAGTTTGACTGGCTGACACGTACATTAGTTACCACAAGCAGCAGGATTAATATTCACACCATTAAGCGTCTCATTTGCATGTTTATTGAGTGGGCGGCTGTGCAGCATCCTTCTCTCCCAGCGCTGGCTCTCTGCTCATTTAATCATTTGTTTTTTAAAACACCAGCTTCAGGGTGATTCTCTTCTTCTTACTTTTTTTTTTCTTGCTCTGTTTGTTGTTGTTCTCACGTCTCTCCCCCTCGCCGCCCTGCTGAATCTTTAAATCCGCCGCCGTCTCCGAGGTATCTGCTGGGGAAACAAGGCCACGTCTCAGCATCGCCCGGCCTGGTCCTCAGCAGTCCAGTGTGCCTGCAAACACACTCGGGGTGGAATTAAAAAGATCTCCATGAATAAACCAGAGTTAGCTCTTTTCACACACGTTTTTGTTTTTTTTCCTGATGTCCTCCGAGGCCCGAGAGCACACAGGTTGGCAGAGCGTTTTGGATTCATGCTAATTCAAAAGTGGGGTTAAAGTAGCAGTAGAATGGACAAACAAGTATCCTCTATATTGAATCTTTATATCAAACTAACGACACCTAAATACTTGCAAATTTGAGAGTAAAATGATATGATCCAAATTGTATCTACATTTAGATTTCCAGAGCCATTTTTAGAAGATTAGGATTTGTTAGGAACCACAAATCCCTTAAAATGGTTTGGCTTATTTATGGCTTTTTCTTGGCTAACGGACATAATGTATTGAATTCAACAAATACTGAATAGGTGTGATATTGTTAGTGCTGTGGCGCCATCTTGCTATGACATTTTTACTTGGATGGATTCTTCCTTTGTCACTCCAAGCAACATTTGTAGTTTTACAATATAACTAAAACTATTCATACTTACTAAATCGTTCCATGTGTTATGTCTGTAGGAGTGTTTTCTTGCATATTTGTACGTGCTATCATATTGTAATCAAGCTAGCTTTGTTAGCATTAGCTAATATGCTAACACATTTACAAGTGTCTGTGTTAGTATTATTATCTTACAAGGACATTCTTTTTGTATTGTTTCAGTGTCTTAAATTCACTGTTCAGCTGATTGGAGAGCTAGTTTCTGCAGCTAGTGGGTCCATGACCATGACTTATGGTTTGTTTGATCTAATTAGTGGATTTTTTTTTGGGCTAACGGACATAATGTAGTGAATTCAACAAATAGTTGTTCAAAAAATACTGAACAGGCGTAATATTGTTAGTGCTATGGCGCCATCTTGCTATGGCGTTTTTACTCGGATGGATTCTTCCTTTGTCACTCCTAGCAACATTTGTAGTTTTACAATATAACTAAAACTATTCATACTTTCTAAATAGCATTAACTAATATTACCATGAATTGATTAACGTGGACCCCGACTTAAACAAGTTGAAAAACTTATTGTGGTGTTACCATTTAGTGGTCAATTGTACGGAATATGTACTGTACTGTGCAATCTACTAATACAAGTTTCAATCAATCAATCAATGCTAACTCATTTACAAGTGTCTGTGTTAGTATTATTATCTTACAAGGACATTCTTTTTGTATTGTTTCACTTTCAGTTTCATAAATTCACATATTAATTGATGCCTGCAACATGTTTCAAAAAAGCTGGCACATGTGAGAAAAAGACTGAGAAAGTTGAGGGATGCTCATCAAACACTTATTTGGCACATTCCACAGGTAAACAGGCTGATTGGGAACAGGTGGGTGCCATGATTGGGTATAAAAGCAGCTTCCATGAAATGCTCACCCGTTCACAAACAAGGATGGGGCTAGAGTCACCACTTTGTCAACAAATGCGTAAACGAATTGTTCAACAGTTTAAGAATAACATTTCTCAACCAGCCAGGAATTTAGGGATTTCACCATCTATGCTCTGTGATATCTTTAAAAGGTTCAAAGAATCTGGAGCAATCACTGCATGTAATCCATGATATTACAGACTTTCGATCTCTCAGGCACTACTACATCAAAAACGGACATCAGTGTGTAAAGGACATCACCACATGGGCTCAGGAACACTTCATAAAACCACTGTCAGTAACTACAGTTGGTCACTACAGCTTTAAGTGCAAGTTCAAATTCTACTATGCAAAGCCAAAGCCATTTATCAAAAACACCCAGAAACACAGCCGGGTTCGCTGGGTCCAAGCACATCTAAGGTGGACTGATGCAAAGTGGACAAGGAGTTCTGTGGTCTGACGAGTCCACATTTGTTTTTGGAAACTGTGGAAAAAGAGAAAAAGAACCATTGGGATTGTTCTAGGCACAAATTGTAAAAGGCAGCATGTGTGATGGTATGGGGGTGTATTAGTGGCCAAGGCATGGGTAACTTACACATGTGTGATGGTATGGGGGTGTATTAGTGCCCAAGACATGGGTAACTTACACATGTGTGATGGTATGGGGGTGTATTAGTGCCCAAGGCATGGGTAACTTACACATGTGTGATGGTATGGGGGTGTATTAGTGAACAAGACATGGGTAACTTACACATGTGTGATGGTATGGGGGTGTATTAGTGAACAAGACATGGGTAACTTACACATGTGTGATGGTATGGGGGTGTATTAGTGGCCAAGGCATGGGTAACTTACACATGTGTGATGGTATGGGGGTGTATTAGTGGCCAAGGCATGGGTAACTTACACATGTGTGATGGTATGGGGGTGTATTAGTGGCCAAGACATGGGTAACTTACACATGTGTGATGGTATGGGGGTGTATTAGTGGCCAAGGCATGGGTAACTTACACATGTGTGATGGTATGGGGGTGTATTAGTGGCCAAGACATGGGTAACTTACACATGTGTGATGGTATGGGGGTGTATTAGTGGCCAAGGCATGGGTGACTTACACATCTGTGATGGTATGGGGGTGTATTAGTGGCCAAGGCATGGGTAACTTACACATGTGTGATGGTATGGGGGTGTATTAGTGGCCAAGGCATGGGTAACTTACACATGTGTGATGGTATGGGGGTGTATTAGTGAACAAGACATGGGTAACTTACACATGTGTGATGGTATGGGGGTGTATTAGTGAACAAGACATGGGTAACTTACACATGTGTGATGGTATGGGGGTGTATTAGTGGCCAAGGCATGGGTAACTTACACATGTGTGATGGTATGGGGGTGTATTAGTGGCCAAGGCATGGGTAACTTACACATGTGTGATGGTATGGGGGTGTATTAGTGGCCAAGGCATGGGTAACTTACACATGTGTGATGGTATGGGGGTGTATTAGTGCCCAAGACATGGGTAACTTACACATGTGTGATGGTATGGGGGTGTATTAGTGCCCAAGACATGGGTAACTTACACATGTGTGATGGTATGGGGGTGTATTAGTGGCCAAGGCATGGGTAACTTACACATGTGTGATGGTATGGGGGTGTATTAGTGGCCAAGGCATGGGTAACTTACACATGTGTGATGGTATGGGGGTGTATTAGTGCCCAAGACATGGGTAACTTACACATGTGTGATGGTATGGGGGTGTATTAGTGGCCAAGGCATGGGTAACTTACACATGTGTGATGGTATGGGGGTGTATTAGTGGCCAAGGCATGGGTAACTTACACATGTGTGATGGTATGGGGGTGTATTAGTGGCCAAGGCATGGGTAACTTACACATGTGTGATGGTATGGGGGTGTATTAGTGGCCAAGGCATGGGTAACTTACACATGTGTGATGGTATGGGGGTGTATTAGTGGCCAAGACATGGGTAACTTACACATGTGTGATGGTATGGGGGTGTATTAGTGGCCAAGACATGGGTAACTTACACATGTGTGATGGTATGGGGGTGTATTAGTGGCCAAGGCATGGGTAACTTACACATGTGTGATGGTATGGGGGTGTATTAGTGCCCAAGACATGGGTAACTTACACATGTGTGATGGTATGGGGGTGTATTAGTGGCCAAGGCATGGGTAACTTACACATGTGTGATGGTATGGGGGTGTATTAGTGAACAAGACATGGGTAACTTACACATGTGTGATGGTATGGGGGTGTATTAGTGAACAAGACATGGGTAACTTACACATGTGTGATGGTATGGGGGTGTATTAGTGGCCAAGGCATGGGTAACTTACACATGTGTGATGGTATGGGGGTGTATTAGTGGCCAAGACATGGGTAACTTACACATGTGTGATGGTATGGGGGTGTATTAGTGGCCAAGGCATGGGTAACTTACACATGTGTGATGGTATGGGGGTGTATTAGTGGCCAAGGCATGGGTAACTTACACATGTGTGATGGTATGGGGGTGTATTAGTGGCCAAGGCATGGGTAACTTACACATGTGTGATGGTATGGGGGTGTATTAGTGGCCAAGGCATGGGTAACTTACACATGTGTGATGGTATGGGGGTGTATTAGTGGCCAAGGCATGGGTAACTTACACATGTGTGATGGTATGGGGGTGTATTAGTGGCCAAGGCATGGGTAACTTACACATGTGTGATGGTATGGGGGTGTATTAGTGGCCAAGGCATGGGTAACTTACACATGTGTGATGGTATGGGGGTGTATTAGTGGCCAAGGCATGGGTAACTTACACATGTGTGATGGTATGGGGGTGTATTAGTGGCCAAGGCATGGGTAACTTACACATGTGTGATGGCATGGGGGTGTATTAGTGGCCAAGGCATGGGTAACTTACACATGTGTGATGGTATGGGGGTGTATTAGTGGCCAAGACATGGGTAACTTACACATGTGTGATGGTATGGGGGTGTATTAGTGAACAAGACATGGGTAACTTACACATGTGTGATGGTATGGGGGTGTATTAGTGGCCAAGGCATGGGTAACTTACACATGTGTGATGGTATGGGGGTGTATTAGTGCCCAAGACATGGGTAACTTACACATGTGTGATGGTATGGGGGTGTATTAGTGCCCAAGACATGGGTAACTTACACATGTGTGATGGTATGGGGGTGTATTAGTGGCCAAGGCATGGGTAACTTACACATGTGTGATGGTATGGGGGTGTATTAGTGCCCAAGACATGGGTAACTTACACATGTGTGATGGTATGGGGGTGTATTAGTGGCCAAGGCATGGGTAACTTACACATGTGTGATGGTATGGGGGTGTATTAGTGGCCAAGACATGGGTAACTTACACATGTGTGATGGTATGGGGGTGTATTAGTGGCCAAGGCATGGGTAACTTACACATGTGTGATGGTATGGGGGTGTATTAGTGGCCAAGGCATGGGTAACTTACACATGTGTGATGGTATGGGGGTGTATTAGTGGCCAAGGCATGGGTAACTTACACATGTGTGATGGTATGGGGGTGTATTAGTGGCCAAGGCATGGGTAACTTACACATGTGTGATGGTATGGGGGTGTATTAGTGGCCAAGGCATGGGTAACTTACACATGTGTGATGGTATGGGGGTGTATTAGTGGCCAAGGCATGGGTAACTTACACATGTGTGATGGTATGGGGGTGTATTAGTGGCCAAGGCATGGGTAACTTACACATGTGTGATGGTATGGGGGTGTATTAGTGGCCAAGGCATGGGTAACTTACACATGTGTGATGGTATGGGGGTGTATTAGTGGCCAAGGCATGGGTAACTTACACATGTGTGATGGTATGGGGGTGTATTAGTGGCCAAGGCATGGGTAACTTACACATGTGTGATGGTATGGGGGTGTATTAGTGGCCAAGGCATGGGTAACTTACACATGTGTGATGGCATGGGGGTGTATTAGTGGCCAAGGCATGGGTAACTTACACATGTGTGATGGTATGGGGGTGTATTAGTGGCCAAGACATGGGTAACTTACACATGTGTGATGGTATGGGGGTGTATTAGTGAACAAGACATGGGTAACTTACACATGTGTGATGGTATGGGGGTGTATTAGTGGCCAAGGCATGGGTAACTTACACATGTGTGATGGTATGGGGGTGTATTAGTGCCCAAGACATGGGTAACTTACACATGTGTGATGGTATGGGGGTGTATTAGTGCCCAAGACATGGGTAACTTACACATGTGTGATGGTATGGGGGTGTATTAGTGGCCAAGGCATGGGTAACTTACACATGTGTGATGGTATGGGGGTGTATTAGTGCCCAAGACATGGGTAACTTACACATGTGTGATGGTATGGGGGTGTATTAGTGGCCAAGGCATGGGTAACTTACACATGTGTGAAGGCACCGTTAATCCTGAAAGGTACATACAGCTTTTGGAGCGACATATGTTGCTGTCCAAGCAACGTTTTCATGGACGCCCCTGCTTATTTCAGCAAGACAATGCCAAACCACGTCTTAAAACAGTTTGGCTTCATAGAACTTAACTCACCTGCCTGTAATCCAGACTTGTGTTCCATTAAAAATGTGTGGTGCAATATGAAGACTAAAATACCACAACAGAGACCCCGGACTGTTGAACAACTTCAGCTGTACATCAAGCAAGAATGAGAAAGAATTCCACCTAAAAATCTTCAAAATGTGTCTCCTCAGTTCCCAAACGTTAATAAGTGTTGTTAAAATGAAAGGCCATGTAACACACTGGTAAAAATGCCCCTCTGACAACTTTTTTGTGACGTGTTGCTGCCATTAAATTATAAGTTAATAATTATTTGCAGGGCTTCACGGTGGCAGAGGGGTTAGTGCGTCTGCCTCACAATATGAAGGTCCTGCAGTCCTGGGTTCAAATCCAGGCTCGGGATCTTTCTGTGTGGAGTTTGCATGTTCTCCCCGTGAATGCGTGGGTTCCCTCCGGGTACTCCGGCTTCCTCCCACTTCCAAAGACATGCACCTGGGGATAGGCCCCTCCCACCTTCAAAGACATGCACTTGGGGATAGGCCACTTTCACCTCCAAAGACATGCACCTGGGATAGGCCCCTCCCACCTCCAAAGACTTGCACCTGGGGATAGGCCCCTCCCACCTCCAAAGACATGGACCTGGGGATAGGCTCCTCCCACCTCCAAATACATGCACCTGGGGATAGGCCCCTCCCACCTCCAAAGACATGCACCTGGGGATAGGCCCCTCCCACCTCCAAAGACTTGCACTGGGGATAGGCCTCTCCCACCTCCAAAGACTTGCACCTGGGGATAGGCCCCTCCCACCTCCAAAGACATGCACCTGGGGATAGGCTCCTCCCACCTCCAAAGACATGCACCTGGGGATAGGCCCCTCCCACCCTCCAAAGACATGCACCTGGGGATAGGCCCCTCCCACCTCCAAAGACATGCACCTGGGGATAGGCCCCTCCCACCTCCAAAGACATGCACCTGGGGATAGGCCCCTCCCACCTCCAAAGACATGCACCTGTGGATAGGCCCCTCCCACCTCCAAAGACATGCACCTAAGGATAGGCCCCTCCCACCTCCAAAGACATGCACCTGGGGATAGGCCCATCCCACCTCCAAAGACATGCACCTGTGGATAGGCCCCTCCCACCTCCAAAGACATGCACCTGGGGATAGGTTGATTGGCAACACTAAATGGTCCCTAGTGTGTGAATGTTGTCTGTCTATCTGTGTTGGCCCTGTGATGAGGTGGCGACTTGTCCAGGGTGTACCCCGCCTTCCGCCCGATTGTAGCTGAGATAGGCACCAGCGCCCCCCGCGACCCTAAAAGGGAATAAGTGGTAGAAAATGGATGGATAGATGGATTATTTTGCACACAAAAAAAGAAGTTTCTGAGTGTGAAGATGAAATATGTCTTTTCAATTGAATATAAGTTGAAAAGGATTTCTTGTATTCTCTTTTTATTTACTATTTACACAACGGGCCAACTTCACTGCTTTTGGGTTTTACATTCGACTTGTTTCCATTCAATTATTTCTGGACATGTAAAAAGTGCAGGAGACCAAAGCTGCCGTTTTAAAAGAAAGTTCCGAGCACGTCGTGAGGAAATGAAGCGTTCAGTTCTCTCGGAAGCTTGGGGAAAAAAATGTGTGGTAACAAATCAGCAGAGAGTCACGCAGCAAAATTGTCTTTCTTCACGCTTGTCCCCCCGCTGCTGCCCACTCGGGGAAGTCGGTCTTGGGGAAAGTGCTTTGGTCGGAGGTGGAGAAGCGAGTGCGGCGGGGAGGGAAGGCGACATGACACCACGGCCAGGTAGTGTTTAGGATGATCTGCCCGCCCCCTGCAGCCATCTGTTTACCTCATTGATCCATTGATCCATTGATCCATTGGACCTGGGACCACATCTGTTTAGCCCATTGATCCATTGAACCTGGGACCACAATGGGCCGCACTGTGCATTTAGCTGATTAGCACGGCTACTTATCCTGTTAGGGAGGCCAGGGGAGACAGGAAGAAGAATGGACACCAGGCGGGGGTGGAGGATTTCAAATGTTTTTGAAAGACATGATCTCTTCTTAATGTGGCTTTTGTTCCGGAAAGAAAGCTCTTCAATCATCTCAACAAGCTCTTGTGCAATAATATGTGGACTAAAGCAGAACCACAACTGCAACTCTGGCTCTGCTCGTCTTTGTCGGCCTCCGCATCCTCGCCGCTTGGAGGATGGCTGAGATTTAACTCGGCTCGCTCGCCCTTCTCATTCCCTCACTCTGGGTGATAGCACTTTTTAATTAAGGTGGGGCGGGGGGGGGTTGGGGGGGGGTACATTGGGAATGATGGAGGGATTTATCAGCCTGGAACCTCACCACTCACTGCTTATCCCAGCGCCTTACACCACCCTTCTCAGATAAGGCAGCTAATAGGAATGAGCGTGCACGCACACACACACACACACACACACACACGCACACACACACACACACACGCGCACACACACACACACACACACACACACACACGCACACGCACACACACACACAACGACCACAGCGATGTGCAGACATATGCACATTTCTACAGATGATGAAGATAAAGGTGGTGTCTGGCTTTTACTGGATACACACACACACACACACACACACACACACACACACACACACACACACACACACACACACACACACACACACACACACACACACACACACACACACACACTAAAGAATGAAGACAGTTTTGTGACTGAATTCCTGCAAAAAGTCACTCTTGTGCCCGGAGAACAGCCACTAATTGAGGACAGACTGTGCGCGGGGTTTGCCAAATAGTGATCCTGTTTCTGGTACTATGATCATGATCTCACATGACAGTTATTATTACTTTCTGCTCTTTTGCATTATTTTCTGTCCGGCGCTTTTATTTTTTGTTCCACTTCCTGTTTGCCTCCATTGCATACTTGCCAACCGTGAGCACTCCCGATTTCGGGGTGTGGGGTGGGGGGGCTTTGTGGTCGGGGTGGGTTGGGGGCGTGGTTAAGAGGGGAGGAGTATATTTACAGCTAGAATTCACCAAATCAAGTATTTCATATATATATATACACATTTATACATATACACACAGATAACACTCATCTATCTACTCATTGTTGAGTTAAGGGTTGAATTGTTCATCCTTGTTCTATTCTCTGTCACTATTTTTCCAACCATGCTGAATACGCTGTATCTTCCTCGTTCTTCTGCTTCTTCCCCTTGTTGTGTGCGCACAAAAGTGCTTTCATCAAATGCACTAGAGTCTGGAATCTTCCATCTTCGTCTCCTTGTTGTGTGTGTGGTTGTGCACTGCAGTCTCTAAAAGCCGTAGATGTTATTGTCACATATGCATGTACAGTAGATGGCAGTATTGTCCTGTTTAAGAGTGTCACATGCTGTTTACGGCAGGCGAACTGCTTTACGGTAGACGAAAACGTGACTGCTGTTGTTGTGTGTTGTTACCGCGCTGGGAGGACGTTAATGAAACTGCCTAACAATAAACCCACATAAAAAACCAACAACTAGCCCTCGTTAATTGTACATTTATAGTGCTCGAGGGGGCGTGGCCTCCAGCTCCGCCTGAATTTCAGGAGATTTTCGGGAGAAAATTTGTCCCAGGAGGTTTTCGGGAGAGGCGCTGAATTTCGGGAGTCTCCCGTAAAATCCGGGAGGGTTGGCAAGTATGCTCCTTTCCTCTGGTTCAAAGCGATGGCTCCTTCACATGCCTCTGATTGTCAATCAGGATGCTTTGCGCTTCATACACACGTTTGGTTTTTTAAACGCAGGTAACACAAAAACCAGAGATGCGCAGCTGGGAACTGCACATCACTGGTTTTTGTGTTACCTGCGTTTACCCCGATTAAAAAAAAAAAGAGCTTCTTTTCTGCACATGCCTGACGTCTCTGCATGTCGGGGTCCGGACAAACAGCAGAAAGTTAGCTACTAAAGTTAAGTTCAAGTTCTGATGATAGTCACACACACAGTAGGTGTGGTGAAATGTGTCCTCTGCATTTGACCCATCCCCATGTTCACCCCCTGGGAGGTGAGGGGAGCAGTGAGCAGCTGTGTGCGCTGCGCCCGGTAATCATTTGGGTGGTTTAACCCCCAAATCCAACCCTTGATGCTGAGCAGGGAGGCCATGGGTCTCGTGTTTTGTAGTCTTTGGTATGACTCGGCCGGGTTTGAACTCACGACTTCCGAGTCCCAGGGCGGACCCTCTAACCACTAGACCACTGAGCCAGTAACAGACCCCACCTTTTAAAAGCAGAGACGGACCCACACTCTGCTCTTTATGAAACCTCTTTCACCTGCAAATGCCAGATATTTGAAGTTTATTTTAAACTAAAATATGATTACTTTCCCTAGTAAGTAACATTTACTTAAGTGTAATCCCAATAGTAATTTGATTACTATGATGAATTATATTATAAAAATAATTTTCAAAGCACTCCTTATTTTTGGGAGTTGTTTAAATCTTGCTTCACGGTTAGCTTAGCTATTGCCTGGATCGGGGGTCGGCAACCTGCGACTCTATCTTTAGCGCCGCCCTAGTGGCTCTCTGGAGCTTTTTCAAAAATATATGAAAAATGGAAATGATGAGGGAAAAAAACATATTTTTTGTTGTAATTTGGTTTCTATAGGAGGACAAACATGACACAAACCTCCCTAATTGTTATAAAGCACACTGTTTATATTAAACATGCTTCACTGATTCCAGTATTTGGCGAGCGCTGTTTTGTCCTACTCATTTTGGTGGTCCTTGAACTCACCGTAGTTTGTTTACATTTACAACTTTCTCTGATTTTCTAGGATGTGTTTTATGCCACTTCTTTTTCTGTCTCATTTTGTCCACCAAACTTTTAACGTTGTGCATGAATGCAGAAAGGTGAGTTTTGTTGATGTTATTGACTTGTGTGGAGTGATAATCAGACATATTTGGTCACTGCAAGCTAATTGATGCTAACATGCTATTTAGGCTAGCTGTATGTACATATTGCATCATCATGCCTCATTTGTAGATATATTTCAGCTCATTTGGTCCCCTTTAAGTCCTCTTAATTACATTTATATCTCATGACACACTATCTGTATGTAATATGGCTTTTAGGTCAATTTGTTTTGTGGCTCCAGACATATTTGTTTTTGTATTTTTGGTCCAATTCGGCTCTTTCAACATTTTGGGTTGCCGACCCCTGGCCTAGATGATAAGAAATGCACTAAATGGAGGTGAATATTATTATCCATCCCATCCATTTTCTACCGCTTATTCCCTTTTGGGGTCGCGGGGGGGGCGCTGGCGCCTATCTCAGCTACAAATGGGGTGGAAGGCGGCGTACACCCTGGACAAGTCGCCAACTCATCGCAGGGCCAAGAATATTATTATTATTGTTGTTATTATTAGATGAGGCTCCACACTGTGTACTTCGACACATAACTGCTAGCAGCTTATCAGCCGGGGGACTAAACATAACTACAGTGTCAGCCAGACACAATTAAAAGCATTATTCGGCCATGGCGATTCCATTTTCTTTTTTTTTTTTATAGAAGTAGCTTAAAGATTGATGTGACTTTGTAAAGTGTCTCCCACATGAGACCTGTGAGACTGAAGCAGACTTAAAGGAGACATTTTCCCAAGGGGTTCAGTGTCTGCAGCAGCAACATCTCCTAATGAGCAGCCCTCGCTCTCCTCATCGTTTGTCTTTCACCTTCCTCTCTCTGTCCCGCCTCCTCCTGATCAATCTCCCGCGCTTCTTGCCTCAATCCATCTTTTATCCATTGTTGCGCTGCGCTCATCCTCCCCGGTAGGTGAAAGTGTTGAGGCTGCAGGACGCTCCCGGCATGGCTTAATCTGCACCGGCCTCACTTCATAGCCCACTGTGTGTGTGTGTGTGTGTGTGTGTGTGTGTGTGTGTGTGTGTGTGTGTGTGTGTGTGTGTGTGTGTGTGTGTGTGTGTGTGTGCGCACGCTCTTGTATATCTACCCTTCTTGAGACATGAACAAGGAAAAGTAGCTTCCATATGAGGAGGTGTGATGACATAAATGATGCTCCCAATACAGACAACCATTGCATCTAATAGAGAATGTCTCATTTGAAATCCATCAAATTTAGGGTGGTCCCAAAAAGGAGGGATTTACAAAATTGACAGTGTGTCGCTTTTAGAAGTGCTCCCCCTCCAGTCAACATATGAAATAACAAGTGTGTGTACGAAATTGAAATGCGCCCCCTTTGGCCAAAATTAATAGAATAAATAAAAAAATATGTATAAAGAGACATGCTGTAATAACTTGAAGTGAATCATGAAGATTGCAAACCAATTAAAAACAAAAATGTGTCGACTTTTTTCCTATAAAATTGGGAACAATTTTGTAATATTCTTTCTGCTTCTGTAATGTTGCAATATTTTTACGTAGAATTGACTTTTTTATGTAAAATTATTACTTTTTGAAGCAAAATGGTGACATTTGTCATATAAAATTCAGACTTTTGTCACACGTTTGCCTATTTTTTGGTTCTTGTAGAATAGTGACCTTTTTGAGGAAAATGATGACTTTTGTCATAATTTTGATAAGTAAAATTCAGATTATTATATTAAAATGTTAAAGTTTTCTTATAAAATTGTGACTTTTGTCGAGTAAAATTGCGACTCTTTTCATAAAATTGCCAACATGTTAAACTTTTCTTTTAATTGCGACTGTTAGTGAGTAAAATTCCAACTTTTATCATAATACTGCACAAGTGTTCACTTTCTCTTGTAGAATTTTGACTTGCACTGAGTAAAATCACGACTTATTATAAAACTGACAAAATTCTGACTTTTACCACAATATTGCCATTTTTATTTTGTTATTCTTGTAAAATAGTGAAGTTTTTTGAGTAAAAATATGACTTTTGTCATAATTTTACCAAGTAAAATCCCGATTATTATTATAATATTGCCAAAATTTCTAAGTTTTCTTATTAAATTGTGACTTTTGTCGAGTAAAATTGCGACTCTTTTCATAAAATTGCCAACATGTTAAGCTTTTCTTGTAAAACTGCGACTGTTATTGAGTAAAATTCCAACTTTTATCATAATACTGCACAGGTGTTCAGTTTTCCTTGTAGAATTTTGACTTGTGTGGAGTAAAATCACGACTTTTTATAATACTGCCAACATTCTGACTTTTACAACAATATTGCCATTTTTTTTTTTGTTCTTGTAAAATATCGAAATTTTTTGAGTAAAATTATGACTTTTGTCATAATTTTGCCTAGTAAAATTCAGGTTATTATATTTCCAAAATTTTAAAGTTTTCTTATAAAATTTGTGACTTGTGTCAAGTAAAATTACGACTCTTTTCATAAAATTGCCAACATTTTAAGCTTTTCTTGCAAAATTGCAACTGTTAGTGAGTAAAATTCCAACTTTTATCATAATACTGCACAGGTGTTCACTTTTTCTTGTAGAATTTTGACTTGCACTGAGTAAAATCACCACTTATTATAAAACTGCCAAAATTCTGACTTTTACCACAATATTGCCATTTTTTTTGTTGTTCTTGTAAAATAGTGAAGTTTTTTGAGTAAAAATATGACTTTTGTCATAATTTTACCAAGTAAAATCCCGATTATTATTATAATATTGCCAAAATTTCTAAGTTTTCTTATTAAATTGTGACTTTTGTCGAGTAAAATTGCGACTCTTTTCATAAAATTGCCAACATGTTAAGCTTTTCTTGTAAAACTGCGACTGTTATTGAGTAAAAGTCCAACTTTTATCATAATACTGCACAGGTGTTCAGTTTTCCTTGTAGAATTTTGACTTGCTTTGAGTAAAATCACAACTTCTTATAATACTGCCAACATTCTGACTTTTACCATGATATTGCCATTTTTTTTGTTGTTCTTGTAAAATAGTGAAATTTTTTGAGTAAAATGATGACTTTTTGTCATAATTTTGCTTAGTAAAATTTAGATTATTATATTTCCAAAATTTTAAAGTTTTCTTATAAAATTGTGACTTGTGTCAAGTAAAATTACGACTCTTTTCATAAAATTGCCAACATTTTAAGCTTTTCTTGCAAAATTGCGACTGTTAGTGAGTAAAATTCCAACTTTTATCATAATACTGCACAAGTGTTCACTTTTTCTTGTAGAATTTTGACTTGCACTGAGTAAAATCACGACTTATTATAAAACTGCCAAAATTCTGACTTTTACCACAATATTGCCATTTTTTTTGTTGTTCTTGTAAAATAGTGAAGTTTTTTGAGTAAAAATATGACTTTTGTCATAATTTTACCAAGTAAAATCCCGATTATTATTATAATATTGCCAAAATTTCTAAGTTTTCTTATTAAATTGTGACTTTTGTCGAGTAAAAATTGCGACTCTTTTCATAAAATTGCCAACATGTTAAGCTTTTCTTGTAAAACTGCGACTGTTATTGAGTAAAATTCCAACTTTTATCATAATACTGCACAGGTGTTCAGTTTTCCTTGTAGAATTTTGACTTGCTTTGAGTAAAATCACAACTTCTTATAATACTGCCAACATTCTGACTTTTACCATGATATTGCCATTTTTTTTGTTGTTCTTGTAAAATAGTGAAATTTTTTGAGTAAAATGATGACTTTTTGTCATAATTTTGCTTAGTAAAATTTAGATTATTATATTTCCAAAATTTTAAAGTTTTCTTATAAAATTGTGACTTGTGTCAAGTAAAATTACGACTCTTTTCATAAAATTGCCAACATTTTAAGCTTTTCTTGCAAAATTGCGACTGTTAGTGAGTAAAATTCCAACTTTTATCATAATACTGCACAAGTGTTCACTTTTTCTTGTAGAATTTTGACTTGCACTGAGTAAAATCACGACTTATTATAAAACTGCCAAAATTCTGACTTTTACCACAATATTGCCATTTTTTTTTGTTGTTCTTGTAAAATAGTGAAGTTTTTTGAGTAAAAATATGACTTTTGTCATAATTTTACCAAGTAAAATCCCGATTATTATTATAATATTGCCAAAATTTCTAAGTTTTCTTATTAAATTGTGACTTTTGTCGAGTAAAATTGCGACTCTTTTCATAAAATTGCCAACATGTTAAGCTTTTCTTGTAAAACTGCGACTGTTATTGAGTAAAATTCCAACTTTTATCATAATACTGCACAGGTGTTCAGTTTTCCTTGTAGAATTTTGACTTGTGTGGAGTAAAATCACGACTTTTTATAATACTGCCAACATTCTGACTTTTACAACAATATTGCCATTTTTTTTTTTTGTTCTTGTAAAATATCGAAATTTTTTGAGTAAAATTATGACTTTTGTCATAATTTTGCCTAGTAAAATTCAGGTTATTATATTTCCAAAATTTTAAAGTTTTCTTATAAAATTTGTGACTTGTGTCAAGTAAAATTACGACTCTTTTCATAAAATTGCCAACATGTTAAGCTTTTCTTGCAAAATTGCAACTGTTAGTGAGTAAAATTCCAACTTTTATCATAATACTGCACAGGTGTTCACTTTTTCTTGTAGAATTTTGACTTGCACTGAGTAAAATCACCACTTATTATAAAACTGCCAAAATTCTGACTTTTACCACAATATTGCCATTTTTATTTTGTTGTTCTTGTAAAATAGTGAAGTTTTTTGAGTAAAAATATGACTTTTGTCATAATTTTACCAAGTAAAATCCCGATTATTATTATAATATTGCCAAAATTTCTAAGTTTTCTTATTAAATTGTGACTTTTGTCGAGTAAAATTGCGACTCTTTTCATAAAATTGCCAACATGTTAAGCTTTTCTTGTAAAACTGCGACTGTTATTGAGTAAAAGTCCAACTTTTATCATAATACTGCACAGGTGTTCAGTTTTCCTTGTAGAATTTTGACTTGCTTTGAGTAAAATCACAACTTCTTATAATACTGCCAACATTCTGACTTTTACCATGATATTGCCATTTTTTTTGTTGTTCTTGTAAAATAGTGAAATTTTTTGAGTAAAATGATGACTTTTTGTCATAATTTTGCTTAGTAAAATTTAGATTATTATATTTCCAAAATTTTAAAGTTTTCTTATAAAATTGTGACTTGTGTCAAGTAAAATTACGACTCTTTTCATAAAATTGCCAACATTTTAAGCTTTTCTTGCAAAATTGCGACTGTTAGTGAGTAAAATTCCAACTTTTATCATAATACTGCACAAGTGTTCCGTTTTTCTTGTAGAATTTTGACTTGCACTGAGTAAAATCACGACTTATTATAATACTGCCTATATTCTGACTTTTATTGCAATATTGCCATTTTTTTGTTGTTGTTCTTGCAAAATAGTGACATTTTTTGAGTAAAATTATGACTTTTGCCAAGTGAAATTCCGATTACTATAATATTGCCAACATTTTAAAGTTTTCTTATAAAATTTTGACTCGTGTAAAGTAAAATTACGACACTTTTCATAAAATTGCCAACATCTTAGGCTTTTCTTGCAAAATTGCGACTGTTAGTGAGTAAAATTCTAACTTTTATCATAATATTGCACAAGTGTTCCGTTGTAGAATTATGACTTGTGTTGAGTAAAATCACCACTTATTATAATACTGCCTATATTCTGACTTTTATTGCAATGTTGCCATTTTTTTGTTGTTGTTCTTGTAAAATAGTGAAATTGTTTGAGTAAAATTATGACTTTTGCCAAGTAAAATTCCGATTATTATTTCAAACTTTTCTTATAAAATTGTGACTTTTGTCGAATAGAATTGCGACTCTTTTCATAAAATTGTCAACATTTTGAGCTTTTCTTGCAAAATTGCGACTGTTAGTGACTAAAATTCCAACTTTTATCATAATATTGCACAATCGTTCAGTTTTTCTTGTAAAATTTTGAAATGCTTTCATTAAAATCACAATTTTTATTTTAATACTGCCACAATTCTGTCATGTCTTTTTCATCATGTTTTATTTGGCTATGTTTGGTTGACCTTTGCACTTTGTCAGTTCTGTTTTTTCACTGCCTGTTTTGTCACCATGACTACCAATCAGTTCACCTGTCCTCACATCTCACGCACCTGTTTCCAATCACCACACCAGTATTTAACCTTGTCATTTCCAATCAGTCCTTCTGGCGTCATTGTGTTCTTCTCATGCTCTGTCCGTGCCAGTTTTTTCTTGCCAAAGTCCTTGCTGCCCTTGTCCAGCTATAGTAGGTGTTGTTTGCGTTATGTTCATAGTTTATGTTAACGTGTTAGTTTTGTTTCTTTACCCAAGTTGTGCCTTTTTTAGAAGATTAAATACCTTCACGCTATGTCATGAGTAATCCGTCTGCTTTCCTGAGAGAACGACCCCGCAGCAAGCTGCGAACCCCCCATCTTGACAAATTCTAAGTTTTTCTTGTGAAATTGTGACTTTTTTCTTGTGAAAGTCCAACTCATTTTCTGCAACAATCTTTTTTGTTTGCATAATATGTATATATTATTTATGTTGTAAATACACTGCTTTATATATCTAGAAAGGCTGGTCTTAGAGAGGTAGGACTTTTTCTCAGGTCTCAAGAAGGTAACAAATACAAGTGTGTGTGTGTGTGTGTGTGTGTGTGTGTGTGTGTGTGTGTGTGCGTGTGTGTGTGTGTGTGTGTGTGTGTGTGTGTGTGTGTGTGTAGACATAGGTACACATGTCTACATTTGAGTGTGTGTGTGTGGCCTTTCGGAAAGCCTTCAACTTGTCAATAAGTCTGCCAATGTCAGGTCCTGAGTGGCGGCCTCTCCTGAGCATGCATGGGTGTTGCTTTAAGGGCCAAGCCTCGCTTCTTTTCTTTTTTTTATGTCCTTCCAAAAATACGCTGAAATCTGTGCCAGGCATGAGGCAGGAGGGCGTCTCTCCTCAAAGGAAGCCATCGCCGCTCTTTCAAATGTCAAAGAATCTTAAGCGTGCCTTTTAAGCACAATAGGCGGCGGAAATGTCAACGCTTGAAGGGTCTATTACACTTCAAGCCTGTGGCGCTCTTTTTTTTTTTTTCTCCCCCCACATTCTTCCTTTATTGTTGTTTGCATAAACTTTCTTTCTTTTTTTTAAAGAAAATATCAACCCATTTATGTCAAGAAGGGATCTAGCTGAGTGCTTAGAGCCGCCGCGTGTCTATTATAGAGCTGTTTCGCCAATAGACGCCTGCCATGATATCACTTTGCATTCAAGACTGTACATTTCATTACATCTATAGGTCCACAGCAACTACACACACACACACACACACACACACACACACACACACACACACACACACACACACACACACACACACACTCCTCGCTGTTGTCATGGAGAATGCCTATCAGCCTTCCTCCTGTAACAAAACTAATAATGTCTGCAAATCTATTGCAATGCAGAAGTAATAAAAGGCCCTATTGTGTACTAAGATGCAAGCCGAGCCGGTGTGTGTGTGTGTGTGTGTGTGTGTGTGTGTGTGTGTGTGTGTGTGTGTGTGTGTGTGTGTGTGTGTGTGTGTGTGTGTGTGTGTGTGTGTGTGTGTGTGTGTGTGTGTGTGTGTGTGTGCGTGCGTGCGTGCGTGCGTGCGTGCGTGCGTGCGTGCGTGCGTGCGTGCGTGCGTGCGTGTGTGTGTGTGTGTGTGTGTGTGTGTGTGTGTGTGTGTGTGTGTGTGCGTGTGTGTGTGTGTGGGATATTTATATACATGTTCCTTTTTGTAGGCGCACGTGTGTTGGCCGTGTTTCGGGGGAGATAACACGGAGCGGAGAAAAAGGCGACTTTGTTGTTGCATTAGTTTCTCATTACAGAGTCGGGGTGACCCCCAGAGCCCCCCGCTAGACAGGCCGTCTGCGTGTCACTTCCTGTCTCCGCCTGCCGAGCCATGCCATTGGCGGGCTATTGTCCCTGGGAGAGGGCGATAGGATCGGAGAATGTGTTCTAATGTTTGCAGATTGGCTTGCTGGAGCAACAATTACACTTGGAGAATGCTCCCCACGGGGGTGTGGGGAGATAAGAGCCTGGGTGTGGAAGGGGCTGAGAGTGTGTGTGTAAGCGTGTGTGTGTGGGTGTGGAAGGGGCTGAGAGTGTGTGTGTGCGTGTAAAAGAAAATGTGGCTCTGATGATATTGTATTGTTTTATTAGCTGCTTGCATTGAGAATCCACAATGGAGAAGTTTTTCCAATTTCCTCCAAATTGAAGACCTAAATTGCTTTCTTTGTTTTTGCCGTTCAGTTGTTGCTTCACATCTTCATGGGGAGACCAAACAACACACACACACACACACACACACACATCCTTCCTTTAATACAGGGGTGTCCCTGTTCTTTTAATGATGACGGCAACAAATAATGCACAAAAACATAAAAATAGCAATGAGCAAATTCAGAGCCAGGAATATCTCTTAAGCAACTAAAACAATAATATATATTAAATAATAATACATTATAAATTAACAGCATCATAGGCTCAGTATGCATTCATCAATTGATTGATTGATTGATTGATTGAAACTTTTATTAGTAGATTGCACAGTACAGTACATATTCCGTACAATTGACCACTAAATGGTAACACCCCAATAAGTTTTTCAACGTTAATCAATTACTTAATAAATGACCAAGTGGAGGTGATCTACCTCATATATACATACACACACATATCATATATATATATATACATATACATGCACTCATATATATACATACATTTATATATACAGTATATAATTTATATTTATTTATTTTGCCGTTTTTGTTGACATGTTAAAGGTGTTTTAATGAATATACATGCATGTTTAACATATAGATTCCTATCTTTCATGAAGACAAGAATATAAGTTGGTGTATTACCTGATTCTGATGACTCGCATTGATTGGAATCAGACAGTATATTGCTGATAATGTCCACATTTTCAAATGGAGGAGAAAAAAAGTTCCTCTTTTCTGTCTAATACCACATGAAAGTCGTTGGTTTTTGGCATCTTATTTGTCCAGCTTCCATATCTGTTTTTATACACTTTACAAGAAATACATTGGCGGCAAACTCTATATCTTGCCAGCTTGTTTGCGCTGGCTTTCGGAGACTCTTTTTTTGTTAGCGCAGGCGCGATGGAGCGGCGCTTTTATTGTGAAGACAGGAACTGTGCGATCAGTCTTTAGGCTTTTGACGGGAAGTACGGTTGAAATAAAAAGTGTCTTTTTTCCTTTACACTTTTGATTGATTGATTGAAACTTTTATTAGTAGATTGCACAGTACAGTACATATTCCGTAAAATTGACCACTAGATGGTAACACCCAAATAAGTTTTTCAACATGTCGGGTTCTACGTGTGACGGTCACGTGAGCACCTGGTTCTGTTTGATTGGTCCAACATCACCAGTGACTGCATGTGATTGGTGAAACGCAGGCATGTGATAGATCCTACTTTGAATGCGTGTCTGACAAAATCAAAACAAACAAAGCGTGCATTAATAGATCGATTAAAAAAAAGTAGCGAGTAACGAGCTGATTGTAGATAAATGGAGCGGAGTATAAGTAGCATTTCTTCTCTATAAATATACTCAAGTAAAAGTATGTTGCATAAAAACTACTCTTAGAAGTACAATTTATCCCAAAAGTTACTCAAGTAGATGTAACGGAGTAAATGTAGCGCGTTACTACCCACCTCTGTGTACATGATATACATATATTTGTGTCTTTACATTATATAGTAATATAATGGATATATAAATAATATTTATTGTAATTAAAGTTTGCATGTTCTCCCCATGACTGCGTGGGTTCCCTCCGGGTACTCCGGCTTCCTCCCACCTCCAAAGACATGCACCTGGGCATAGGCCCCTCCCACCTCCAAAGACATGCACCTGGGGATAGGCCCCTCCCACCTCCAAAGACATGCACCTGGGGATAGGTTGATTGGCAACACTAAATGGTCCCTAGTGTGTGAATGTTGTCTGTCTTTCTGTGTTGGCCCTGCGATGAGGTGGCGACTTGTCCAGGGTGTACGCCACCTTCCGCCCGAATGTAGCTGAGATAGGCTCCTGCACCCCCTGCGACCACAAAAGGGACAAGCGGTAGAAAGTGGATGGATGGATAAAGAAAGTTCAGCTCCTACTTTGTTTACTTCCGTGGCGACCTCTTAAAAACAGCTAAAAGTCAAACCTGGATAAGTGTAGAGAGAGTGTTTTGCATTTTTCCCATCATGCCTTGTAATGGGGGTCATTTCGATTTTTTTCTTTTGTAGTGATGGGATGTTTTTTTGTAAATATCCACAAAGTTTAGTGAGCAGGTTGTGTTATCGTTTGTTGACTTTTTTTTCTGGCACTTTGACTAGGAAAGGTTGTTTGGATCGGGTCATATAAGTACATGCAATAAAGTACTTGCAATACAATACCGCTCAGTGGCCTAGTGGTTAGAGTGTCTGCCCTGAGATGGGTAGGTTGTGAGTCCAAACCCCGGCCGAGTCATACCAAAGACTATAAAAATGGGCGCCATTACCTCCCTGCTTGGCAGCCAGCATCAAGGAATTGGGGGTTGAATCTACAAAATGACTCGTGAGCACGGCTTCAGCTTATGCTCACTGCTCCCCTCACCTCCCAGGGGGTGGAATAAGGGGATGGGTCAAATGCAGAGGGTAATTTCACCACACCTAGTGTGTGTGTGTGTGTGAGACTATCAGTGGTACTTTAACTTGAACTCTGTTGTCCTTTTCTGTGGTCCTATGGCAGCCTCCGAGTGCAGGGGCATCTTCGACGCCAGCAAAGCGGGCTACATCACCTCTCCAGGGTACCCTCTAGAATACCCGCCTCACCAGAACTGCCAGTGGGTCATCACGGCGCCGGAACCCTCGCAACGCATCGTCCTCAACTTCAACCCGCACTTTGAGATCGAGAGGCTGGACTGCAAGTAAGTGCTTGCGTTTTTGTTTTTTCACACACTCTTGTAATTCACGGTCAGCGGTTCTGGATCGTTTGATGCCAACATTGGGATTCCTGGCCAGGCAAACCTTTGTTGGACTTACAAGCTCTTTGCAGGCCAGTAAGTAGACTGTGGTTTTGTTGTCGGGAGGAACAAACGCCATCACACACAACAACGCGGCGGACGCGGCTCAAGCGCGACCGCAAACATCTCGGCCTCTTCTGCACTTCTCGGGGGCAATTACCGGCTAGAGTTGCGTGCTCGAGGGCACGTCAGCCGCTCCTGACCTCCTTAGGAATGCGGCTCTCAAAGGGAAAACGATTCCCGATCCGACGTGTGCTGAAGAAAGAAATGATTAAGGTTGGTTGGGAGTGTCGGAGAGAAGGAACAGACAACAAGGTCCAGCTGTTTGGACGTGACTGCCGCTCACTTTGCTTTCCCAGAGTCCTGAGTCATATGCGGATCATCTGGATCGTCCTCGCGGAGAGCGGGAAAACGTCTCCTCTGTCTAATCCAGTTTGGTGCGGTTTCAATCCTAAACACAGATGACCCTTTATTTCCTTTTCACAGGCAATCTATTGTTCTGTAAATGCAAACGCACCAGAATCCCAGACACTTGATAATATTGTTTCCATTTGGAATTCTTGTAAAACGAGAAGCGCACCTTGAAAAACTCATGGTGATACTGCTCATTAGCGTTGTACCGATACCAATATTTTGGTACCGGTAGCAAAATTATTTACATACGCAGTCTTCTCCAAGGTTTCTCATAGTCATCATTGTCACTGTCACCGATGTCCCACTGGGTGTGAGTTTTTCCTTGCCCTTATGTGAGTTCTGTACCGAGGATGTCGTTGTGGTTTGTGCAGCCCTTTGAGACAACTGAACTCTCGCGGCTGTGTTGGAGCCACTATGGATTGAACTTTCACAGTATCATGTTAGACCCGCTCCACATCCATTGCTTTCGGTCCCCTAGAGGGGGGGGGTTGCCCACATCTGAGGTCCTCTCCAAGGTTTCTCATAGTCAGCATTGTCACTGACGTCCCACTGGATGTGAATTCTCCCTGCCCACTGGGTGTGAGTTTTCCTTGCCCTTTTGTGGGTTCTTCCGAGGATGTTGTAGTCGTAATGATTTGTGCAGTCCTTTGAGACATTTGTGATTTAGGGCTATATAAATAAACATTGATTGATTGATTGATTCCTGGGGGGGGTTCAGGTATTCCAAGATCGATCTCCACACATCACAAAATGTATGTAAGTTAGCAGATATCTAGTATCTCAGTATTTCAATGTGTAGGATTCTCTGCCTTGTTTTTAATGTACATTTAGCCCGACTAAGCTACTGTATTTTAGTGTTGGTACCTGGAAAGCCAAGTGTTTGTGTAAGTTGGTGAAAAAGGTTTGAGAACTACTGGTCCATACCGCGCAACCCTGTAGGCTATATGTGCTCCAATGATAGACTTCCCTCCCACCGTGGCGAGACTGCGGCGTGCTGGCGTGTAAACTTAATAACTTTATTGTTGATGAACTCCGTGTCAGGATGCTTCTCGCTGCCCAAGGCGCCGAGGCAGAGAGCGGGAGGGAGGATCACGAAATGCTCTCGCTTTTTCACTTTCCGCTGAGAATTTTATGAGTATGTCTTTGCACGGCGCTCGCCTGGAGGGGCGGCGAACTCGGTCTGCCCTCTAACACAAACTCCCACTCAGCCTCCCGTCTCCCTGCATGGCTGTGCATGTGAGCGTGGGCGGCCCAGGGTGGGAGGAACTCTGGAGTTTTAGTAGGAGTCGCTTCTTCCGGCTCATTAGAGATGGCGCCCGCATCTATTTTTATGTAAACCGTGCTGCTCTTCTTTGGGGGCCGTGATGCTCTCAGCCCTCAGGTGTGTGCACGCCCCCGCTAGCACTGTGGCTTTTCTCTCTTTACCACTCGGCAGTGCAAGCCAGCACAGGAGTCCATCCGTGCACAGTTTCACGCTCCCTCCTTGGGGTTAAGGGCGACGGGAGCCGCTGGCGTGGCGCGGAGGCTGAAGTGGCGGTACTTAAGAGTACGCGCACGTGCACAGCTCAGCCTGCCACCTGCAACACCCGGACAAGTGCTCGGTCAGCTCGGGGCCAACGTCCCCAGCTGGCAAGATTCCCCTCGTCGCACTGCTGCAGCAATCTAATCTGCAGTCGTATGGAGAGGCCTTGTGCGTGGTCTTGAGGTGGCACTTTAATTCAGGATTTCATTTCAGGGGGAGTCCAGCCGCCTGCCAAAAAGCTCTTACCTCCAGGCTGCCGGCCGATTGATGTGAACTAAATGTAATAAAGGCTAGATGAAATATCAGGCCCATATGTCTAATGCAATCTGCCATCGCCGAGATCCAGCTCACACCAGGAGCAGAGGAGGGCTTTGTCTTCTTGACTCCTCCTTGGTCCCTTTTC
Organism: Nerophis ophidion; assembly: GCF_033978795.1. Lineage (NCBI taxonomy): Eukaryota > Metazoa > Chordata > Actinopteri > Syngnathiformes > Syngnathidae > Nerophis > Nerophis ophidion. Next base: position 34,670,171 of record NC_084637.1, read on the forward strand.
TTTCACCACTCCTCCTCCTTCTCCCGGTCCTCTAAGACCTCGTCTACATTAAGCCGGATAATGAACTCATTAAACAAAGAATTATTTAGCCTGAGCCCCATTTCGGCCTCACTAAACCAGCGTTTAAAGTTCCCCTCCTTTAACATTTTTTACACGGGTAAGTTTCTCTAATCTCGGGCTCTTAGCTTTGTATGGACTCATTGATCGTTTACAAACTGAGTTCGGAGAGGAAATGAAGTCAGAAAGACCACGCCCACACAGGAAGTGACATCAGAAAGAATGTGCCACATACCCTTTGGGATTACCACTGGAAATATGGAGGCAAGTCATCCAAACATGTCCATGTTTCTCCTTCCGCTACATCAGGGGTCCCCAAACTACGGCCTGCGGGCCGGATACGGCCCGCCAGTGTCCTTAATCCGGCCCGCGGAATGTCCCAAGTTTAAGAAAAAAAAAAAAAAAAGTTTTTAATTTTATTTTTTATTTTTATTTTTTTAAATCTGTCCTTTCTAATCCATTTTACTCTTGTTACTCTCGGTTTCTCCTAGCCGGCCAGGCAAATCAAATTGTCAAAAAATGCATTTTCTCATCGATAATGTGACATCATTAGCGACAAGTGCGCACTCATTCAGTCAATTAGTGCGCGAGAAATATATATATATACATATATATATATTTATATATATTTATGTATGTATATATATATATATATATATATATATATATATATATATATATATATGTAAGTATGTATGTATATATATGTATGTGTATATATATAATGTGTATGTATATATATATATATACATATATATATATATATATACACATGTATATACTATAAAAACAGTACCACTTATTATATTTTCCTTTGTTTGTTTTTTATTGTAGCTACATGGTGGTTAACATTTTGGAGACTTGTGTATGCGTGTGCATGTGTATATATATATATATATATATATATATATATATATATATATACATACACACACACAGCCCGGCCCCCGGTCAAAATGTTCTAACCCAATGCGGCCCCTAGTCAAAAAGTTTGGGGACCCCTGCTCTACATGTACAGACGCTTGTGGAGATCACACATGAATACCTTAAGAGAAAGCCATTGCTGCTATTTGGGATACAACACTTCTCAGACGGCAGGAGAACTTTCCAATGTCCAGGTCAGCTGTAATTCTACTTTCCGTTTGTCAAAGGAAAGACAACGAGAATGCGGGCTCCCGTGGATGTGATTAAAAAGGTAGCCTGTGCTTTTTATTTCCTGGCCGTCGAGGGAAGACTACGGAAAATGGCAAATTATTTTGGACTTGCAAAGCAGACTGTATCAGTTATTGTCCGCCATGTATGTCGCGGACTAAATGTCTAAGTCCAAAGTACATGAATGGACAAAGAAAGTGAAGGCAAAAGAGTGAGGAGTGTCCTGACCAGATATCTAGATCCCTAGTTTGATTGTCAAATGTTCTTTATCACATTGTTTACTTTCGTGTCCAATAAAGATGTGAATAATGTATGATGTCTCAGGTGTGATTCACTACCATAGGGCCCCACAACACACTGGATTCCAGTTCATTGAAATACCACAACACTGGATATTGTTCAGATAAGATACATTTAAGTACACTGGAGGTGACTATGACGTGCGCATGCACCGGCGGACAGAGGTTTGGGGGTCTTTAACGACCATTGTGTGTGTGTGTGGACAAGGATAAGGTTAGGTGGGATTTACCCTGGATAACCTTAGCTGGCTTCGTGTAGAAGGCGCCTTGGAATGCCTGTTTTACTTTTATTCACCTGAATGAAGGATCTGTATTCATCCTTTTTCTTCCAATGAAATTGGCCTATTTTACCATCAACACTTTTGTCTTAAGGTCCAATCCAAGATTGAGTTGCCCAATCCGATCACGTGCCTTTATGTTGGGTTTTGTTGGTGTTCTTCTGTGTTTGGTGCTTGTTGCTGTCCTGCGCTCTTATTTTGGTGGCACTTCCTGTCGTGTTGGTGTATTTTCACAACCGCTTTACACATGCCTCAAGCACTTTTTGCCTCACCTGTTATGTGTTGGTGATTAAGACTTCTTCAGTTGAGTGCGAGCCGCCATTCTTTGTTGGGACTTTGTTTGGAACGAATATTCTTCATGTGGACGCTCGCTCCTCCAGCCGTGAGTTATTGCTGTGTTCCAGCATTGCGTTTGGTTTCGCACCTGTCAGTTTTAGTTTTTGTTTTTGAATAGCCTTCTCTATACTTTGATGTCTTTCCAGCGGCACTCATCTTTGTTGGTTTTTGAGCTACATTCAAGACATTTACCTGCACGTTGTCTCCTCCATTTTATGAATCTAAGGTAGGGGTCGGCAACCCAAAATGTTGAAAGAGACATATTGGACCAAAAATACAAAAACAAATCATCTGGAGCCGTAAGAAATTAAAAGCCATATTACATACAGATAGTGTGTCATGAGATATAAATGTAATTAAAAGGACTTAAAAGGGACCAAATGAGCTGAAATATATCTACAAATGAGGCATAATGATGCAATATGTACATACAGCTAGCCTAACTAGCATGTTAGCATCGATTAGCTTGCAGTGACCAAATATGTCTGATTAGCACTCCACACAAGTCAATAACATCAACAAAACTCACTTTTGTGCATTTATGCACAACTTTAAAAGTTTGATGGACAAAATAAGACAGAAAAAGAAGTGGCTTAAAACACGTCTTAGAAAGTCAGAGAAAGTTATACATGTAAACAAACTACGGTGTGTTCAAGGACCGCCAAAATTCCATCCATCCATCCATCCATATTCCACTTATCCGAGGTCGGGTCGCAGGGGCAGCAGCCTAAGCAGGGAAGCCCAGACTTCCTTCTCCACAGCCACTTCGTCTAGCTCTTCCCGGGGGATCCCGAGGCGTTCCCAGGCCAGCCGGGAGACTTAGTCTTCCCAACGTGTCCTGGGTCTTCCCCGTGGCCTCCTACCGGTTGGACGTGCCCTAAACACCTCCCTAGGGAGGCGTTCGGGTGGCATCCTGACCAGATGCCCGAACCACCTCATCTGGCTCCTCTCGATGTGAAGGAGCAGCGGCTTTACTTTGAGTTCCTCCCGGATGACAGAGCTTCTCACCCTATCTCTAAGGGAGAGACCCGCCACCCGGCGGAGGAAACCCATTTGGGCCGCTTGTACCCTTGATCTTATCCTTTCGGTCATGACCCAAAGCTCATGACCATAAGTGAGGATGGGAACGTAGATCGACCGGTAAATTGAGAGCTTTGCCTTCCGGCTCAGCTCCTTCTTCACCACAATGGATCGGTACAACGTCCGCATTACTGAAGACGCCGCACCGATCCACCTGTCGATCTCACCATCCACTCTTCCCCCACTTGTGAACAACACTCCTAGGTACTTGGACTCCTCCACTTGGGGCCGGGTCTCCTCCCCAACCCGGAGATGGCACTCCACCATTTTCCGGGTGAAAACCATGGATTCAGACTTGGAGGTGCTGATTCTCATTCCGGTCGCTTCACACTCGGCTGCGAACCGATCCAGTGAGAGCTGAAGATCCTGGCCAGATGAAGCCATCAGGACCACATCATCTGCAAAAAGCAGAGACCTAATCCCGCGGTCACCAAACCGGAACCCCTCAACGCCTTGACTGCGCCTAGAAATTCTGTCCATAAAAGTTCTGAACAGAATGGGTGACAAAGGACAGCCTTGGCGGAGTCCAACCCTCACTGGAAACGTGTCCGACTTACTGCCAGCAATGCGGACCAAGCTCTGACACTGATCATACAGGGAGCGGACCGCCACAATAAGACAGTCCAGTACCCCATACTCTCTCAGCATTCCCCACAGGACTTCCCGAGGGACACGGTCCAATGCCTTTTCCAAGTCCACAAAGTACATGTAGACTGGTTGGGCAAACTCCCATGCACCCTCAAGGACCCTGCCAGAGTATAGAGCTGGTCCACAGTTCCACCACCAGGACCAAAACCACACTGAATCCGAGGTTCGACTGCCAAAATTAGTCGGACAAAACGGCGCTCTCCAAATACTGGAATCAGTGAAGCATGTTTAATGTAAGCAGTGTGCTTTATAACAATTAGGGAGGTTTATGTCATGTTTGTCCTCCTACAGAAACCATATAAAAACAAAAAGTTTTTTTTCTCCTCATCTTTTTCCATTTTTCATATATCTTTTGAAAAAGCTCCAGAGAGCCACTAGGGCGGCGCTAAAGAGCTGCATGCGGCTCCAGAGCCACGGGTTGCCGACCCCGGATCTAGGGGAACAGGCCACTAATCGCTGTCATTTGATCGGAGCGTCACACAGATACTTTGACCATCGATCATGAGCTAAGAATGACTTATGGTCAATGTTCACTATGACGTCACATTCGTCACTTGATTGATTTGCACTGAGGGTCTTGTGTCAGCTCAGTATGAGGGGAAAAAAGCGACGGTCAGCAGCACGACAAAAAACGTTTTATTTCAACACAGACTGTCTCCCCCAAACACTTTATCAAAAGTGTAAAAATCAATGGCACACTTCCAGTCGTCACAATAATTATCCTGCCTGCTAGCAAGCTACAGAGTTAGCCTCCAATATATTTCTAGTGAAGGGTTTACAAAGGAGTATAGAAGTGGGACACATAGGGAGCTAAAAACCAAGTACTTCCATGTGAGAGGAGGATTTTTCCCTCCACACTTAAAGTTTGGAGTTATGGAACTTGTCAGCAATACAGTCGTGTTTCTAATCACAGATTACATTTACACTGCAGGCCTAAGTGGCCCAAATCTAATTTTTTCGACCTCAGTTTTTTTACAGCTGCCTGTTTACACTGCAAGTAAAATTTGATCGTTATCAGACTCCAGTATACTGTAAACGCGCAGAGGCCCCAATGTGGCCCCAATGTGGCCCCCATGTGGCCTTGACGTTGATTAATCAATGTCTTGTGCCTGCTGCGTTACCCAAATGTGATTACAGACACATTTTTTTTTTTACTCACATGCAACTCTTAATACGCTCGCGCAGATAGTATTAGACGCACACACAAATATGATTACGAACGCACAAATCTTGCACGGCAGAAACGTAGCAAAAACTCCCGTGTAATGAGACAGCCACTGTACGGACACATGCATTTTTTTTTAAAACCCACACATCGAAACACGGACGAACAGATTTATTTTTTTTAACCACAGACATATAATATGAACACAGACAATTTCAATCAATCAATCACTGCATACACGCACACACACATTGAGATACAGATATTAGTACACAGACGTACAATTTGGACTACAGACGCACATATTGACATTGGCTGAATGAGCAGCTATCGGACACCTCGGTGTCCTTAGACTCATCATCGCTTATCCATGCAGACTGGACACTGGCCGAGAGTTGGTGGCTGGCCGAGGGTGGAGTCTGCTCTCTTGGTTGCTTTGTTGGGTCTGCTCCTGTCTCTGGCCATGCTCCCCCCACCCCAGCGGACGATGGTGTGGAACACCGCAGAGGCCACCATAGTGTATATGTTTCTTTTAGTTCTTATTCATAGCTGTATGTAGGAATGGCTGGTTGCATCAGCTCTGCTCTTTTAATGTACAAACCCCGTTTCCATATGAGTTGGGAAATTGTGTTAGATGTAAATATAAACAGAATACAATGATTTGCAAATCCTTTTCAACCCATATTCAGTTGAATATGCTACAAAGACAACATATTTGATGTTCAAACTCAAAAACTTTGTTTTTTTTTGCAAATAATAATTAACTTAGAATTTCATGGCTGCAATACGTGCCAAAGTAGTTGGGAAAGGGCATGTTCACCACTGTGTTACATCACCTTTTCTTTTAACACTCAATAAATGTTTGGGAACTGAGGAAACTAATTGTTGAAGCTTTGAAAGTGGAATTATTTCCCATTCTTGTTTTATGTAGAGCTTCAGTCCTTCAACAGCCCGGGGTTTTCCGCTGTCGTATTTTACGCTTCATAATGCGCCACACATTTTCCATGGGAGACAGGTCTGGACTGCAGGCGGGCCAGGAAAGTACCCACACTCTTTTTTTACGAAGCCACGCTGTTGTAACACGTTCTGAATGTGGCTTGGCATTGTCTTGCTGAAATAAGCAGGGGCGTCCATGTAAAAGACGGCGCTTAGATGGCAGCATATGTTGTTCCAAAACCTGTATGTACCTTTCAGCATTAATGGTGCCTTCACAGATGTGTAAGTTACCCATGCCTTGGGCACTAATGCACCCCCATACCATCACTCATGCTGGCTTTTGAACTTTGCGTCGATAACAGTCTGGATAGTTTGCTTCCCCTTTAGTCCGGATGAAACTATGTCGAATATTTCCAAAAACAATTTGAAATGTGGACTCGTCAAACCACAGAACACTTTTCCACTTTGCATCAGTCCATCTCTGATGATCTCGGGCCCAGCGAAGCCGGCGACATTTCTGGATGTTGTTGATAAATGGCTTTTGCTGTGCATAGTAGACTTAGACTAAGACTTCCTTTTTATTGTCATTCAAATTTGAACTTTACAGTACAAATAAGAATGAAATGTTGTTGCATTAGCTCTTGGTAGTCCAGGATAAAAAAACAACAAGGTGCAGATATAAATAAATAGATTACTGTACAGATAAATACATTGCAATTTTTCACATACGCCCATGTTTATGGATGTATGTTATTTTGTCTTTAACTTGCACTTACAGATGTAGCGACAAACTGTAATTAGTGAGAGTGGTTTTCTGAAGTGCTCCTGAGCCCTGTGGTGATATCCTTTAGACATTGATGTCGGTTTTTGATACAGTGCCGTCTGAGGTATCGAAGGTCACGGTCATACAATGTTGGTTTCCGGCCATGCCGCTTACGTGGAGTGATTTCTCCAGATTCTCTGAACCTTTTGATGATATTATGGAGCGTAGATGTTGAAATCCCTAAATTTCTTGGAATTGCACTTTGAGAAACATTGTTCTTAAACCGTTTGTCCACAACTGTGTGAGCAAATACTCAAAGGGGTGTACCTCGCCCCATCCTTTCTTGTGAAAGACTGAGCATTTTTTGGTAAGCTGCTTTTATACCCAATCATGGCACCCACCTGTTCCCAATTAGCCTGCACACCTGTGGGATGTTCCACATAAGTGTTTGATGAGCATTCCTCAACTTTATCAGTATTTATTGCCACCTTTCCCAGCTTCTTTGTCACATGTTGCTGGCATCAGTTTCTAAAGTTAATGATTATTTGCAAAATAAAAAATATTTATCAGTTTGAACATCAAATATGTTGTCTTTGTAGCATATTCAACTGAATATGGCTTGAAAAGGATTTGCAAATCATTGTATTCCGTTTATATTTACATCTAACACCATTTCACAACTCATATGGAAACGGGGTTTGTATTTCTGATTCTGATATGCGTTTGCAAATAGTTTTGCAACAATAATACGATCGTAGGATTACACCTTCCCAAGGGAGGGTGTGGCTTGTAATGGCCAATCAATAGATGAGAGCTGACGGATGGAGGGAGCAACACCAAAGAGGAGCAGGAGGACAGTGGACAGACACGGGAGAGACGGCAGAGTCGCCAAAGGTCACGACCAGAGGGACTTGTTCAGGCTGTGCTCTGTCACTAAATGACACGAGAGGACAAGATCATGGTCGCCTGTGACTTTCTGTCCCAAACATTCAAAAGTGGAATAAACGAATTGAAGCAAATAATGAAATAAGATCCACTTGAATGCACCGTGCAGTATTGTTATGGACTCAGTGAATACTCTCCACGAGACAAGCGGCGCTGCATCGTACATAATCTCCATGATGGATGGCAAAATTGAGCTGAGGCGCGAAGAGATGACTAGGAAGTGAGCTATTTGTTTTTGGGCTAGATTGAAGATGGCAGGCCCTCGGGTTCTGCTGGGATTTCGCTCCCAGCATCTTGTTAATATTTCAGAGGCACTTATGGTTTATTAGAGGGGCGGTGGAGAAGTGTATGTGTATGTGTGTGTTTTTCTACATCCACCCTCCCCATTCCCCTTACTTAATTTTTGCTTCTGTACGTCACCGGAAGGTGAGAGGATGACAGCTCCCCAATTGTTCGCAGATTATGTTGCTGTTTACTTCCCAGCACACAATGGAGCCAAGACGGCGTCCAAAAAAATAAAAAAGACTCTCCCAAGTTGTGTTTGCTGATCTTCACAAGCAGCTGCAGCTCTTCTAGCAGGCTGGATAAACAACAGCAACCACAGAAATGTATGTCTGAGAAGGAATGTGATGAAAACAATCTGGACCGCTAGCTTTCTAGCCATTGCTTTGAAGAAGATGACAAGTAGCTAGAGTTTAAAGCCACAACTTAAGCACTGGAACACACACACACGCACACACACACGCACACACACACACACACACACACACGCACACACACACGTCCTGCAGAAAAATTCCCCAGGCCTCAACAAACAACCGAAGGTGTGAAAGGCAATTAGTTGTTATGGCGGCATGGTGGAGTGATGTATGAGCGGAAGAGCAGACATGTCGGGACTCGTGCTCCCGAGTTTGACACCCCTGTATTAGATGAAAGACAATAAAATCCGATACTTGTTTATTTTTGGCCGTATCGGACTGACATCTATATCAGAATGCTACACCCCTAGTTATTAGTATCAAAATGTCAGCTTTCCCTCACTACATGATTTGTTTTTCTCTTTTTCTTACATTTTTACTGTTTCTCGTCTGATTTTATTTGGACATGACCCTCCAGACCAGGGGTAGGGAACCTATGGCTCGCGAGCCAGATGTGGCTCTTTTCATGACTGCATCTGGCTCCCGGATAAATCTAAGCTGACACTGCTTAACACGATAAGTAATGAATAATTCCACTTGTAATCAAAGTGTTAAAAATAACGTTCAAAATATAAAACATGCTCATGCATTTCAATCCATCCATCCTTTTTTCTACCGGACTTTGTTCAAGAAGTTGCAATAAGGGTAAGAAGTGATTTATTTATTATTGGTTAGTTTAGGGCTTGCCCTCCTGGGGGTTCTTCAGACCAACTTGAGAGCCTGTTTCAGGGTTACAATATTTTTTTATTTTTCAATAAGTCTCTGTTGCTTTCCAGCAATTGTCTTTTTCTCTTTCGTTCTTGCTCGCACTCTGGCTCCAGCCCCAACCCTGTCTCTCCTCCTGGCTGCTGCTTCTAAACAGAGCGAGAGGTGATTAGATAACAAGGCCCAGGTGGGCCATCTACGCACCTGTCGCTGATTTCGAGGCCGGTCCTGGCAACACCTCGCTTTGCTGCAGACTCGAAGGCCACGCCCCCTCCACAGTTAGCTTCAGAATACCAATGTTATTACAAAGAATACAGACCTATTATAGTCTAGAAATGTTGGTCTTACTTAAAAATGCACGCGTTTAGTTGTGTTCAGTGTTGAAAAAAATTATTATATGGCTTTTACGGAAATACCTTTTAAAATATTTGGCTTCTTGGCTCTCTCAGCCAAAAAGGTTCCCAACCCCTGCTCCAGACCAACAAAAGTTGAGTTAAAATGTATGAGTGGTGGAATGTGTTGAAGACAAGTGCGTGCTGCAGACGCTCATGCATGTATTCATCACAGCCTGGTCAATAATCACATCTGAGGAACACTCACTCACTGACGCTAATCCACGACAGGAGAGCCTGAGATGAAGGAAGGGGGGGAAATTACATAGAGACCCACTCCAAAATCAATTAAAAGCTAATTAGTCTCTCAGCTTTTATCCTCAGTCTTAGCAAAATGGTGGTGAGAACGTGTTCGCTCCCATCTTTGTCTGGCCGTCTTTTCTCCACATGATTGTGGCCGTTCAGCGTCAGTGCTCCTGGATTGTTTTGGAGTCCTCTCCGATCTCACGTTGTGACCTTCTCATATTGGTGTAGTGCTGAACACTCACCCCGGCCCTGAGCGCGCATGTCACCACTGACACATGGCTGACATTTCAGGTTAAGTCCAGCATTGACAGCGGGGAGATTCCGTCATTTAAACTCAGATTTGCTTGCTTTGAATTTAGATCTCCGATCCCTTGAATGTTTTTTCCCCCATAAGCAGACACCAGGGTCAGGGCCGTAGACAGTATGTGGAGCTAAATTATGGCCAACAGATTTGTATTTGAACATTTAAGATTCTAACCTGAAAAATATATATATTTTTTAAATATTCAAAATCAAAAAGAGTACAAATAAGCCTCCAGATCAACATTAGGTCCATCTGTCAATATAATGATTTTAAAGATTTAAGTTGTATGCTCTTTTTGTCAAAGAAAACCCTTTTTTTGATGGAAAAAAAACACAAAATATGCAATATTATCACCCAATTTTTTTTTTAAAGTGGAATATTTGAGATTATATAATTTGAGCCTTAAAAAAGTAAATAACTAAAAACACCATTGATTTTAATCCGTTATTTTTTTGAGCAATGACACTTAAAAAACAAATCACACAAATGATTGGGGATTCGAAAGGGTCCTACTCATTAAAGTGTTAAAAAATAAAAGTATACATTTTTTACTGTTTGCTTTTAACACAATATTCTCGAGATCAACTCCAGGTCTATCCGTCAATTATAAGTTTTATTGTTGTTTATGTTTTTTGTTTGTTAATTTTAGGCCCTTCTTTAAAAAAACAACTCAGTTTTTTATATGGCAAACACAAAATATGCAACATTTTCCCCCCAAAATATCTTGAGTGAAAAATTTAACGTGACGTAATTGGCGCCTTGAATAGGTCAATAATTCATGACGTTGATTTTGATTCATTATTATTTTTTAAAGACAGAAACAGCCTGCATGGCAGCTTTGTGTTATTAGAGTAAACATTGCAACATTTTCTTGTTACATTTCACCCCTTTGCTCCTTTCTATCACTTTTTACGTTTTAAAAATGTTTCAATCGTATTTTTAAAATGTGCCGTGGGGCCGTTAAAAAATGACCTGAAGGCCGACAATGGCCCCCGGGCCGCACTTTGGAGACCCCTGCCTTAATCTTAATACGAGACGAACCCCCACATATGTTATACCAGGGGTCTGCAACCCACGGCTCTGGAAACGTATGCGGCTCTTTCATGCCTCCAGCCTGGCTCCCTTTGGCTTTTAAAAAATGTAAATAAATAATAGCTATTTCATTTTAATTTATTTTATTGTATTTAGTTTGTCTATTTCAATGTAGCCGTTTTTATTTCACAGTTTGTGATCTTGTAATATTTTGTCTATCGAAATGTACGTAACACCCCCAATGCGTCATCTTTTGCTGGCAAGCAATTGCATGGTTTTTAGTGGTCAACCCCCAGTAAAATAGCAATGGATACATTTACTGTTAAATTTCTAAACAGGAGAGAGGAAAAAAGAAATACAAGTTTTTAAAAAGTAATGACAAATTTAGATAGTGGGAATTGGGAACACTATTTTTTCCTGACGTGTTTTGTTTTGCCGCCCTAATTGACACCATCGCCTGTCTGTGTTCACACCAAGCTCTGTGACAGCAGTCCCGCATTGCACAACCTCGCATGCCTGCTAATGAAGTCTCGCTTTGGAGTTCCCACAAAAGTAGAGGAAAACACACCCAAATATATCTAGAAAGGACCTCAACACAAACTAGCGAGAAGTGGAAGAACAGCGGCTTGGTTGTTTTTGGCGCCGTCATCACATGAGCCCAGTTAGAGATGTGGTTATGTGTGAAAGCCGGATGACAAAGTTATTACTTAGCGTTGCACAGCCTCAATCACGCCATGTGTTTAGCTGAGAAGTGGAGAGAAACTCCCTGCTTGTTTTTTGGACACTCATTGGGCTCCATTCAGCAACGCTTCTTAAGAACTCATTTTGTTCTTAGGCCCACTTACAAAGTTTTTAAGGAGATTTTTGTATTCACCAATGTTTTCTTAGCTGGGATTTGTTCCTAGGTCAAAACAAAATCTATGAATGCTCCAGAGCACTCTTAGGGTGGCCTATTTGTTCTTTCAATTACTTCTGTTGTCTAATGTTCAATTAATATCATATATATATATATATATATATATATATATATATATATATATATATATATATATATATATATATATATATATATATATATATATATATATATATATATATATATATATATATATATACACATACATATATATATGTATGTATTTATATATATATATATATATATATAGATGACAGACATATAGCAAAATGAGCAATATATAGACATTTCAAAATACCTCATGCACACAATGGCAATGCTTTTGCTGCTGCTGCAAGATGGCACAGATAGTGCCTTGGGGAGGGAGCGCATATTTCCCGACCATGTAGACCTATTTGCCCGAAGCGATGAATATTTATTTGAACGCTTTAGGCAACGTCAGCAGTCCCCCCTTTCTTAAACTTACGTTTTGACATCAGATATACACATTTCTCTCCTGTAATCTGTTTGTGTTTTCTCCGTGTGTTTGATGTTCGGCTTTTCTGCCAGCATTGTGCCCTTATATGGGGAAATAAGGGCGTTTACATATGCAAATTGCGGAATCAAGGGTATTCACATATGCATATTGGGGAAATAAGGGTATGTTTATATGCAAATTATGCTAGACACGCACACATTCAGCAACTTAAGAACAGCAGGTGGGAACAATTGGGCGGTTTCAGAACAAGTTGAATGGACTCCTCTTAGGAAGAAAGATAAGAGGAAAAGTTAGGAACTTATTGCTGAATGGGTCCCATTGAGCATTTGGAGGTGAGAAGACAACATTCTAACCGATATTGGCTTTGAAGTGGAAGGCGCAGACGTCGTGATGCGCGCACCAAATAAAGGAATGAATGTACAAAGCTGACTAATCATCAACATGTCTGATATTAGCAGAGGCCAACATGAACTCCTGTGCTTGTCCAAGAGGGGTAACATCATCTCTGCTGTGTGTCTAACTATGTTAGTGCAACAGCATACAAGAGCAAGCTACTTTGGGGATTGGCCAGGTGGGCTTTGGTTTGCCCGCTCACCCCCACACACACTTTGACCTGCTGCTTAAGAATTTGCTTTTATTGTTCAGGGTCAGCTGGGGAGGTCAGAGGCCAGCTGAGAGCTCAAGCATGTGAAGTGTCTTTTTACATTTATTTATACTCATTTTCTCTTCCCTTAATCCTCCTGTGCTGATAATGGCCTCGCCTCGGACCCACTTTGCCTTCACCAAACCACCCACCACCCTTTTTAATGAGTCAGCCAACATGAATTGCTTGCCTCAGGCTATGTCCGTACATAAAGTACTATCTTTAAACATGGTTTTCCCCTCACGGGCGTAAAAGATAAGGAAATGTCTACGGAAAAAACACTTTTGTCGGCTGTCAAACGCATGCCAAAGCAGCAGTTGGCGATGAAACCTGCTGTCTTGCGGCAATTTTTGAACAAAGAGAATCCTGAAGAAAGGAAAATGTGCTCATAACCAAAATGGCAAAGCAACAAAAACATCCAAAAATCCATCCAGAGTTTGGCCACAAAATACACTATCACATAATCACTCAAGTTAGTTATTTCCCCGAAAGCTGAATATTCCTAATATCCCACTAGGGATGTAACAAAAGGAAAGTTCAAAATCACCAAAATGATCCTTATGACGATTATGTTGAAAGTCCTCAAAAACTAAACATTTTTATTTATTTTTCTGGAGTTTGCATGTTCTCCCCATGAATGCGTGGGTTCCCTCCGGGTACTCCATCTTCCTCCCACTTCCAAAGACATACACCTGGGGATAGGTTGATTGGCAACACTAAATTGGCCCTAGTGTGTGAATGTGAGTGTGAATGTTGTCTGTCAATCTGTGTTGGCCCTGCGATGAGGTGGCGACTTGTCCAGGGTGTACCCCGCCTTCCGCCCGATTGTAGCTGAGATAGGCGCCAGCGCCCCCCGCGACCCCGAAAGGGAATAAACGGTAGAAAATGGATGGATGGATAAACCTAAAAGAATACACACTAGAGATGCGCTGTTTGCGGTCTCATCCGCGGAGTCCGCAGATAAACCGCGGGTCGGGCGGTTGACATGATGAAAAAATGAATTTTAATTAGATTCGGGCGGGTGGCGGTTGAACCATCCAGAAATATTTGATATGCATGGTTCTGGGATCGGTATCCTTTGCCAATCAAAGCGCAATTTGAGACCTGTGTCATAAAGCGAAGAAGACAATATGAGACGCTATTATTCTCCTGAATGACTGCCGGTAGTCCCCCAGATAATAAGTAATAGGAAGTGCTATGAAGCCATTGGCTTTGTCGCCTTCTACAACATGTACGATCTGCTTGTCAGTCCAGCATCATGTTGTGTGTGTGGCTTCTGCGGCAACACACACACGACTGCAAGGCATACTGGGTGACACAGAGTACACTAATGGTTGTGATATAAACAATTTTAACACTCTTAGTAATATGTGCCACGCTGTGAAGCCACACCAATTAAGAACGACAAACACATTTCGGGAGAACATCCTCACAGTAACACAACATAAACGCAACACAACAAATACCCGTAATTCTTTGTATTCATGACACATCCTGACTATTTTATACACCCCGCTAGCAACTGACCAGCGCAAGGTCTGACAGTTGTGGAAATAAACTCGTCAGAAGTATGCAGTGTTTACTTGAAGCAGCTGACTAGTTGACCAAGAGTCTAGTCTGTGGCTAGTATACAGTGTTTACTTGAGCAGATGACTAGTTGACAAGGAGTCTAGTCTGTGGCTAGTATACAGTGTTTACTTGAAGCAGCTGACTAGTTGACCAGGAGTCTAGTCTGTGGCTAGTATACAGTATTTACTTGAAGCAGCTGACTAGTTGACCAGGAGTGTAGTCTGTGGCTAGTATACAGTGTTTACTTGAGCAGATGACTAGTTGACCAGGAGTCTAGTCTGTGGCTAGTATACAGTGTTTACTTGAGCAGATGACTAGTTGACCAAGATTCTAGTCCGTGGCTAGCATACAGTGTTTACTTGAAGCAGCTGACTAGTTGACCAGGAGTCTAGTCTGTGGCTAGTATACAGTGTTTACTTGAGCAGATGACTAGTTGACCAGGAGTCTAGTCTGTGGCTAGTATACAGTGTTTACTTGAGCAGATGACTAGTTGACCAGGAGTCTAGTCTGTGGCTAGTATACAGTGTTTACTTGAAGCAACTGACTAGTTGACCAAGAGTCTAGTCTGTGGCTAGTATACAGTGTTTACTTGAAGCAGCTGACTAGTTGACCAGGAGTCTAGTCTGTGGCTACTATACAGTGTTTACTTGAAGCAGCTGACTAGTTGACCAGGAGTCTAGTCTGTGGCTAGTATACAGTGTTTACTTGAAGCAGCTGACTAGTTGACCAAGAGTCTAGTCTGTGGCTAGTATACAGTGTTTACTTGAAGCAGATGACTAGTTGACCAGGAGTCTAGTCTGTGGCTAGTATACAGTGTTTAATTGAAGCAGCTGACTAGTTGACCAGGAGTCTAGTCTGTGGCTAGTATACAGTGTTTACTTGAGCAGATGACTAGTTGACCAGGAGTGTAGTCTGTGGCTAGTATACAGTGTTTACTTGAAGCAACTGACTAGTTGACCAAGAGTCTAGTCTGTGGCTAGTATACAGTGTTTACTTGAAGCAGATGACTAGTTGACCAGGAGTCTAGTCTGTGGCTAGTATACAGTGTTTACTTGAAGCAGCTGACTAGTTGACCAGGAGTCTAGTCTGTGGCTAGTATACAGTGTTTACTTGAAGCAGCTGACTAGTTGACCAGGAGTCTAGTCTGTGGCTAGTATACAGTGTTTACTTGAAGCAGCTGACTAGTTGACCAGGAGTCTAGTCTGTGGCTAATGTACAGTGTTTACTTGAGCAGATGACTAGTTGACCAAGATTCTAGTCCGTGGCTAGTATACAGTGTTTACTTGAAGCAGATGACTAGTTGACCAGGAGTCTAGTCTGTGGTTAATGTACAGTGTTTACTTGTAACTTGGCATGGATGTCGTGTACCCAAATACTTTGTCTCTGCATGCAAACTGTGTCCGAGGTCTGAACTCTGCACGGTAAATGAGTCCACACCTGTCTGGTTTTTATTAGAACTCTTCATTGCGTAACCCCGAGCTGACCCCCCAAGCTCGCTCATCTCCTTCACATCCTTAATGCCTTCCTGCTGTGTCCCTGATGTCAGGAATACTTTCAACCGCTTATGTTTTCCCTTTTTTTTTAACCCCCCTTTTCAAATCAGGTACGACTTCATCGAGATCCGTGATGGGACTTCGGAAAATGCAGACGTCTTGGGTCGTCACTGCAGTAACATCGCCCCAGCGCCGATTATCTCGTCAGGTCCCTCCCTGCAGATACGATTTGTGTCGGACTACGCCCACCAAGGAGCTGGCTTCTCCCTACGCTACGAAATCTTCAAAACAGGTGAGGGGTCTGCTGCGGAGAGTATACGCATGTGATGGAGTTCTTTAATTTCTTGTGGCTGCAGCAAGTGGTCGTTTAAAGCAGTGGTCCCCAACCAACAGTCCAGGGACCGGTACCGGTCTTTGACGTATTTGCTACCTGGCCGCAGAGAAACATTAAATATTTGATAAAAAACTGCATTTTCTCCAACTTAACTTTGGCCAGTCCCACTAGAGCAGGGGTGTCTAACTTGCATTGAGGGCCACTAGAGCAGGGGTGTCTAACTTGCATTGAGGGCCACTAGAGCAGGGGTGTCTAACTTGCATTGAGGGCCACTAGAGCAGGGGTGTCTAACTTGCATTGAGGGCCACTAGAGCAGGGGTGTCTAACTTGCATTGAGGGCCACTAGAGCAGGGGTGTCTAACTTGCATTGAGGGCCACTAGAGCAGGGGTGTCTAACTTGCATTGAGGGCCACTAGAGCAGGGGTGTCTAACTTGCATTGAGGGCCACTAGAGCAGGGGTGTCTAACTTGCATTGAGGGCCACTAGAGCAGGGGTGTCTAACTTGCGTTGAGGGCCACTAGAGCAGGGGTGTCTAACTTGCGTTGAGGGCCACTAGAGCAGGGGTGTCTAACTTGCGTTGAGGGCCACTAGAGCAGGGGTGTCTAACTTGCGTTGAGGGCCACTAGAGCAGGGGTGTCTAACTTGCATTGAGGGCCACTAGAGCAGGGGTGTCTAACTTGCATTGAGGGCCACTAGAGCAGGGGTGTCTAACTTGCATTGAGGGCCACTAGAGCAGGGGTGTCTAACTTGCATTGAGGGCCACTAGAGCAGGGGTGTCTAACTTGCATTGAGGGCCACTAGAGCAGGGGTGTCTAACTTGCATTGAGGGCCACTAGAGCAGGGGTGTCTAACTTGCATTGAGGGCCACTAGAGCAGGGGTGTCTAACTTGCGTTGAGGGCCACTCCGCAGTCATGGCTGCCATGAGAGGGCCGCTTGCAAGAGTAAATAATTCTTGAATTTGCCTATGAATTTAAATATATCTTTTTACATTTCTTACGTAAAGAGTTTTAAAAAATCTGTGGATTTTACCACTGTTTTTTACAGTTAAATGTTGCCAGACTTTTACAATAAAATATTTGGTGTTTTTTTTTATTTTAATTATTATTATTAATGAAACTTTTGGTGTACAAAATGAGACGGAGTGGAAGATTGTACATGTAAACAAACTGCTGCGTCACAGTCCACAATATGGTGCGTTCAAGAACCGCTGAAATTCGTAGGACAAAACGATACTCTTCTCCATACTTGCCAACCCTCCCGGATTTTCCGGGAGACTCCTGAACTTCAGCGCCTCTCCCGAAAACCTCCCGGGACAAATTTTCTCCCGAAAATCTCCTGAAATTCAGGCGGAGCCGGAGGCCACGCCCCTTCCAGCCCCATGCGGACCTGAGTGAGGACAGCCTGTTTTCAATATAAACAGCGTGTCTGCACAATGACGTTATAACTGTAGAATGATCGAGGACTAGTTCTTGATTTCGTATGTGGGTTTATTGTTAGGCAGTTTCATTAACGTCCTTCCAGCGCGGTAAAAACACACAACAACAGCAGTCACGTTTTCGTCTAACGTGAATCAGTTTGTCTGCCGTAAACAGCAATGTTGTGACACTCTTAAACAGGACAATACTGCCATCTACTGTACATGCATATGGTTGGAAAAATAGTGACAGAGAATAGAACAAGGATGGACAATTCAACCCATAAGTCAACATTGAGTAGTACTGTAATACTGAAATTCAAGTATTTATTTTATACGACATACTTGACACTTAACCGCGCCCCGCCCCCAACCACGCCCCTCCCACCCCCCACCTCCTGAAATCGGAGGTCTCAAGGTTGGCAAGTATGCTCTCCTCAGAGAAGCATACACACAAACATATTAAAGAGTGGTAGTTCTAACAACTGGGAAGGTTTGTGTCATCTTTGCCCTCCAAACAAAAAACGGACTAAAACAAAAAAAGTATTTCCCCCTATCTTTTTCTATTTTTAATCCTTTTTTAAACATGCGCCAGGGAGCCACTAGGGCGGCGCTAAAGAGTCGCATGCGGGTTGCTGACCCATGTTAGAGGGCATAAACACTCACACAAGTGGACATAAATATGTATCATTTATGATTTTTTTAAATGATTGTGAGTAGTCTCGTCCTCTTTTTTTTTGCTCTGAGTTAATGATCAGAACCAAGGATCGATCAACCTGGCGTTTCCCACAACTCTGCTCACAAACACATCAACCCAGGAAGCCGAGCCAGCAGAAAACACACGTTTCCAAAAAGGCTTTTATTTATGACCTTAAAGCTCCCCAAACTGTGAAAGGAATGCTTGCTTAATTGGAGTGAAATCCACTTTCCACTTCCTCTCGGGTGACCAGCGGGGTTGAGCGCCTGCGTTGGCGGGCTGGGGATGGTGGTGGGGTGGGATGTGACGCTTGGACCTCGGGTCAAAGGTTTTACGGGTAAAGGCCGAGGCGAGGAGATTGATGGGGATGAGCGTGAGCCAAAATGGAATTTTCTGGAGGCTGCTGAAGTGCACAAGGTGAAGTACAATTTAAAGGCGGGGTTGTTTCGTGTGTGTGTGTGTGTGTGTGTGTGTGTGTGTGTGGGAAATGGTCAAGTGGCCTTGAGGCAGCTGAAGGATTTATGCTCAATTGAGTCGATGTGACTTTACAACGTTGTAGTGTGTTCCACTTGAGCCAGATATCACCTCTTCAAACACGTCTGTGGCCGAAAAAAACTTCAATAGACCAAATTCCTTATCACCTTTTCTACTTTTTAAGCTTCTCGGGCGAGCGCCATTGATCGTTGTTGCGCAAATTATTTTCAAAAGGAATTCATCACAGTTATGAGTTATTTTCCCCTGAAAGTAATTGAATTAGTAACATAATTAGTACTTCTTCAATGTAATTATAGTGTTATGGCCGCATGGAGTGGTGGCTGTGGGACGTAATGAACACGTCACATGCGTGATGTAATGACCTGTGTGTGTTTAGTGCTGGCGTGTGTGTGTGTGTTTAGTGCTGGCGTGGATGTGTGTGTGTGTGTGTGTGTGGAAACGGTTCTGAGGTAGGAAAGTGAAACTATACGGTGTTGGAGCTAAGCACTCTGTCAGGACGCGGACTTTGGTGTAATTTGTTTTCCCGTGGTGCAAAGCGATTGGAACGGACCTGGCGTGAAGGTAAGGACATCTTTTAATTAATAACTCAAAAAAAGGAACAAACGAAAGGCGCTCACAGTGTAGTTACAAAACTTGGCCATGAAACAAAACTCACACAATGGGAGAACTATGAACATAAAACAAAACTTACGATGGCATGAAAAACTTACTTGGACCGAGAAAGAGCATGGATCATCGGCATGGATAACATGGGTGTGTAGGAGGTGATGTCGCCAGGCTGACTGCCTGGCAACTTCAGGCTTAAATAGGTGCAGTGATGACAGGTGCGTGAGTCAAGAACACATAACAGGTGAAAACTGATGGGTTGGCATGGTGACAAAACAAACAAGAGTGCCCAATGAATCCAAAACAAAACAGAACGTGACCACAGAACATGACACACTGCTGTTGATGGGTTTTAGGCCAGAATAAAGTTAACCCTTTAGTAGTGTTGTCCCGATACCAATATTTTACTTAAATTATTTAGATACTTTTTGGTACTTTTCTAAATAAAGGGGACCACAAAAAATGCATTATTGGCTTTATTTGAACAAAAGGGTACATTAAACATATGTTTCTTATTGCAGTTAAGTCCTTAAATAAAATAGTGAACATACTAGACAACATGTCTTTTAGTAGTAAGTAAACAAACAAAGGCTTCTAATTAGTCTGCTGACATATGCAGTAACATATTGTGTCATTTTCCATTCTATCATTCTTGTCAAAATTAAGTACTAGTGGTAGAAATATATCTACTTATTCATTTACTGTTATTCTCTCTGAATTTTATTCTATCTACACTTCTGTTAAAATGTAATAATCACTTATTCTTCTGTTTGGATACTTTACATTAGTTTTGCACAAATTTGGGTATCAATCCGATACCAAGTAGTTACAGGATCATACATTGGTCATATTCAAAGTCTTCATGTGTCCATGGTCTTATTTTCTGAGTTTATAAACATGATATTAATTTTTTAAAAAGTAAATATGTTGTGGGCGGCATAGCTTGATTGGTAGAGAGGCCGTGCCAGCAACTTGAGGGTTGCAGGTTCGATCCCCGCTTCCGCCATCCTAGTCACTGCCGTTGTGTCTGTGGGCAAGACATTTTACCCAGCAGCTCCCAGTGCCACCCACACTGGTTTAAATGTAACTTAGATATTGGGTTTCACTATGTAAAGCGCTTTGAGTCACTAGAGAAAAGCGCTATATAAATATAATTCACTTCACTTGTGATGCCAAAAAATATTGACGTAATCATAGTAGTATCGACTAGATATGGTCCTGTACTTCAGTGGTCCCCAACCACCGGGCCGCAGAAGAATTTTTTATTCATTTTTCTTTAAAAAAAAATAAAATAAATAATAATAATAATAATTTTTATTAAATCAACATAAAAAACACAATATACACTTACACTTAGTGCACCAACCACAAAAACTTCCCTTTTTCATGACAAAGAAAAAAAAAAAAATGTGTGTGTGTGAGGTGAAATCTGTCCTTTACATTTGACCCTCCCCATGTTCACCCCCTGGGAGGTGAGGGGAGCAGTGAGCAGCAGCGTGTGCCGCACTCTGGAATCATTTGGTGATTTAACCCCCAATTCCAACCCTTGATGCTGAGTGCCAAGCAGGGAGGCAATGGCTCCCATTTTTTGTAGTCTTTGGTATGACTCGGCAGGGGTTTGAACTCACAACCTCCCAGTCTCAGGGCTGACACTCTAACCACAAAGCCACTGAGCTGTATACACACATACTCCATCCCCACCCCATGCCTTTGCCACCGCTTAAGTCCTTAAGAGCGACGGACGGCTGGAGCAGTGCCAGAAGGGTTGCAGCTTTACCTCCAGAGTCCCCCGTCGATCCCCTCCTGTTGCAAGTCTGGTGGTTTCTGTGTCGTGACATGTGTATATGTGCTTATCGTAGATATTGAGGGTTTTCCTGGCCCCAGACTGAGCCCACCCCATTGATACCTCGTCTGGGAGAAACTTTTTTTTACTCAACCTCCTCTCCTCTAGACGTTTGTAAAAATGACTACTGTTTCAAAATACACGATGCACTGAGACCCTAGTAATTGAAGCGCCGAGTGGCCAGGGAAGGCCTTATTTCGTCACAACGCTATGCCTTGCACTGCCCATGACCCAGTTACTGTGGCCCCCGACAGGTCTCGTACGGCGGTATGCATGGCAGATAGCGTTTCCATGGTTTCAGCAAGATGGTGGCATACATTTGCCGGGCTTAAGAGATGTGTGTTGTTGCCAGCGCACATAGGCGTCTGCGTGCTGCCTGTGTGGGTGGTTCCACTCGGCGCCGTACACGTGTGTCTGCCATGTGGGCGGCGTGATAAATACACGAGTGTTTATTCACGGGCTAGGAGAGCGACAGAGGTGGTGGGGAAATGATTGGGGTGACAGGAGACAAAATAACAAAAGCAGGACTGGCCATGAAGAGCTGGGATGATGATGATGATGATGATGATGACGACGACGATTGAGGGCGTGTGTTAATTGGGACCAGTGCGGCGCACGCTGGTCATTATAGGTGTTTGTCTTCCAGCAGGAAGATGAGGCGACAAACAAGCATACAGATCCCAACTGCCGTGTTTATTCACCAGAGTGAAAATAATTGTGTTTCAATTACTTCAGGTGATTACCCTTGTTTTTTTATGCTACTTTAAGTAACACAGGCATTATACTGTATTTTTAGCTATCCCAGTGGGATGCTATAGTATGTTTGTTTTAAAGGCCTACTGAAATGAGATGTTCTTATTCAAACGGGGATAGCAGCTCCATTCTATGTGTCATACTTGACCATTTCGCGATATTGCCATATTTTTGCTGAAAGGATTTAGTAGAGAACATCGACAATAAAATTCGCAACTTTTGGTCACTAATAAAAAAGCCTTGCCTTTACCGGAAGTAGCAGATGATGTGTGCGTGATGTCACGGGTTGTGGAGCTCCTCACATCTGAACATTGTTTACAATCATGGCCACCACCAGCGAGAGCGATTCGGACTAAAAAAGCGACGATTTCCACATTTAATTTGAGCAAGGATGAACGATTTGTGGATGAGGAAAGTGAGAGTAAAGGACTAAAAAAATAAAAAATAAAGACTATACAGTGGGAGCAATTCAGATGTTAGACACATTTACTAGGATAATTCTGGAAAATCCGTTATCTGTTTATTGTGTTACTAGTGTTTTAGTGAGATTATATGGTCGGACCTGTACTTTTCTTCAGCACCAGTCGACGGGTGGTGGCGATGCCCATCCCTACCCTTTGCAAGGGACCCTCTTCGAAACACAATCTTTCTAAATGATCGCTGCATAATACACTGTACTTTGTGTGTGTGTGGTCCAATCCAACCGTGTTCGCTCGACATCTCTGTTCCATAGTAAAGCTTCACCATAATCTTTCGGGAATGTAAACAATGAAACACAGGCTGTGTTTGTGTTGTTAAAGGCGGCCACAATACACCGCTTCCCACCTACTGCTTTCTTCTTTGACGTCTCCATTATTCATTGAACAAATTGCAAAAGTTTCAGCAACACAGATGTCCAGAATACTGTGGAATTATGCGATGAAAAGAGACGACTTATAGCTGTGAACGGTGCTGGAACAAAATGTCCTCTACAATGCGTAACGTCACGCATGCGTAATCATACTGCAACGTTTTAGCAGAATACTTTCGCACGAAATTTAAAATTGCAACTTAGTAAACTAAATCGGCCGTATTGGCATGTGTTGCAATGTTAAGATTTCATCATTGATGTTTAAACTATCAGACTGCGTGGTCGGTTAGTAGTTGGTTTCAGTAGGTCTTTATTGGAATACTTAAATTGTGCAAGGGGTAAATCTGCATTCTGCACCTCTTGGCCAACAGCCTGAGACTCAGCAGCATCCTCCCAGACCTCACCGATTGTGTTGCGATGAGTCTAGGACGGTAGTTTTGGCTCGAAGCTGCATGGAGACACGCCCCATCTACCAGTTACCTGGCAATGCTTGTCCGAAAATGGTACACTTTGATTGTAATTGGATAAATATTGGGGAATCCGACGCCAAACTGCGCTTTTTAAACATTTTTACAAATGTTTTGAGGTTTTTTACGAAGCTGCTGAATTGGCAAAAGCAGAGGAGAGGTGACCATTAGGTAGGTCTTTAGCTCACCAGAAAACAAAAAATATTCCCATTGCTGCCGTATTACCATTCAGATTAGGGCTGTGCCTAACGAGTATTTTCAAAGTCCATTAGTCAACAATTATCTTAATAACTCATCGGATAACAAAGACTCATTTTTCCATCGACTTCTCAAAGTCTTTTAGCCTTTGCTTACTCCCAACGAAGATGACTAATTCATTCATCAATGTTTATTTGTGCTGCTCATTCAGCTGTTAGAAAAAAATAAATGACTAATAAAATGTTTTAACAGAAAAAAAAGGCAAAGTGCTATAAAATAATGAACCTTGTTCATGTATTAAAAAACTGTTAAAATAGCAGCAATGAAAACAAACAACCAAACATAAAATCTAACTTCCTCAAAATACAATTATTTTGTGATGTTTCAAAAGGTACACACATGTATTTTGACTATTGATTAATTATTGGCAGTTTTAGCGCTCAATGTGTAGAATATTATATTTGATTTATTCTTGATAATATCTATTTCATAGAGTGCATGTTTGCACATTAGTGACTTGTCTGTGTCTCTCTGTGTGAATATGCACGCCATTCGTGTTTGTTAAAGTCTCTTTTTTTTTCGGTATTGCAAAGTCACGCTGCTTTTAATATGTACCGGATTTTTCGGACTATAAGGCGCACTTAAAATCCTTTCATTTTCTCAAAACTCGACAGTGCGCTGATAACCCGGTTCGCCTTATGTACGGAATCATTTTGATTGTGCTTACCCCCCTCGAAGCTATTTAATGTGGAACATGGTGTAATAAGTACGACCAGTTCATTGATAAGTACGACCAGTAGATGGCATTCACACATAAGAGATACATGTAGACTGCGATATGATGGCCGTCACACATAAGAGAGACGTATAGACTGCAAGATGACTCAAGTAAACAGCAAAATGGTTTATGTAGATTGAAAATATAGAACATTACACATGGCGCTCAAAAATCTGTTAAAATGTTTTTGTACGACTTTGGTAAGCTACGAAACTGCAACGCTTGATGGATTGTACTGTGCTTCAACAGAGTATTATTATGCTGTGTGTATAAGGTAAGACATAGTCCTGTAAATTTGCACGCGTCCGCCATTGTAATCCGTGACGATTACGTAGTCGATAAGCTTCTTCTTTTTGCTACTTTCTTGTTATGGAACATTTCTCCTCCACTGTTGCCATTTCTAGTATAAAGTAGTGTAAAGTTTTTACTTACATCTGTCAGTAAACTCGCAGTGAAAGCGCTAAAACATACCGGTGTTGTGAGTTTCAATTATTCACCCAAGGAAATTTACTTATTAGAGAGTTCCAGTTGGACGGTTTTTCACGGGACACATTTCCGACATTGTTATTGCATGAGTAAGCCACGGATCAGGAGATGCTGCTCAGTTATTGATTGAAGTAAAGTCATTAAAAGTTAGCTGCATCTTTTGACACTTCTTCCACTCCCGTCCTTGCACGCTACACCGCTACAACAAAGATGACAGGTAGAAGACGCTGTCGAAGGTAAATAAGACGGCCCACAAAATGCCGCATCCTGAAGTGACTGTCAGAAAGCCACTTCAAGAAGATGTGTTAAACATCATTTATGCAACCTTTTGAGCAAGGAACCACCATTACATGTTGTGTAGACCAAAAGGCAGTCTTTGACATTTAGAAAAAGTGTAAAATAACATGACCCCTTTAATGCGCCCTATAATCCGGTGTGAAATACACCTGCTCATTGGCAGTGCACCTTAAAATCAGCGCAAAAATACGCTACTTGAATTGGTGTAGACAAAGTTTAGCGGGCTGACTTTAGCTAAAATGATAGTTAAAGTAATTTTTCACACAACTTGGACTCACTCTCTAGTTAGTTAACAAGGCATAAACTAACACTCTAACCGAGGTTGTGACTGCATCCTCCCTCAAAACCTCCGACATCATGTCTCCGCTTTGAATACTCATGTATCACAGATGTACCGCCATGAGAACAAGGTCCGCTCAGCAAAATCAGCAAGGTATTCATGTTTTTTAAGAATAAAAGGAAATATCCTTGCACATTACATGTTAGCACTTGGCAGGTGACCCACTTTCACTCGGACTAACACGAGCGATGTCGTCACCACTATTGTCAACGACAAATGTTATTGTCGACAATGTCGACTAATCGTTGCAGCCCTAATTCAGGTCCGCAATTATTACATCATAAAAAGACTTTCTGACTGCCTTACTCGAGAAAAAGCGAAATTTGTCATACACCTCAAACGGCGTCAGTAAATGTAGTTTGTCAATTGTTGACTAAACTCAATTTGAACATCTATTTTCATAATCAGGTGAATAAATGCGGGAACTCATACACTTGTTTGTACAAATAAGCACATAAATATGAACAGATTCACAATAGGGGTAAAGTAGTTCATGTTTAAAAGATCTTGTGGCGATTTCAAGTCTCAGGTTTTTGAGTGGCGTGAAAATGAAAGTTGTGATAAACAACTTCCACATCATGTAGAACAAGTTTGGAACGTACACCCAAGTCTGAAATGTTGCAAATGTAAGGCAGCCTTGCAGGAACAAAAGCTGTAATTGTTTGAGACATGTTGAAAAGAGACTTCACGGTGGCAGAGGGGTTAGTGCGTCTGCCTCACAATACGAAGGTCCTGAGTAGTCAGGGTTCAATCCCAGGCTCGGGATCTTTCTGTGTGGAGTTTGCATGTAATCCCCGTGAATGCGTGGGTTCCCTCCGGTTACTCCGGCTTCCTCACATCTCCAAAGACATGCACCTGGGGATAGGCCCCTCCCACCTCCAAAGACATGCACCTGGGGATAGGCCCCTCCCACCTCCAAAGACATGCACCTGGGGATAGGCCCCTCCCACCTCCAAAGACATGCACCTGGGGATAGGCCCCTCCCACCTCCAAAGACATGCACCTGGGGATAGGCCCCTCCCACCTCCAAAGATATGCACCTGGGGATAGGCCCCTCCCACCTCCAAAGACATGCACCATTTGGATAGGCCCCTCCCACCTCCAAAGACATGCACCTGGGGATAGGCCCCTCCCACCTCCAAAGACATGCACCTGGGGATAGGTTGATTGGCAACACTAAATGGTCCTTAGTGTGTGAATGTAAGTTTGAATGTTGTCTGTCTATCTGTGTTGGCCCTGTGATGAAGTGGCGGCTTGTCCAGGGTGTACACCGCCCTCCGCCCGATTGTAGCTGAGATAGGCGCCAGCGCCCCCCGCGACCCCAAAGGGAATAAGCGGTAAAAAATGGATGAATGGATGTTGAAAAGAAGTAATATTTTTTTTTGTTTTTATATAAATCACCCCACAGGCATTGATCAAATGGAAAAACATGAAGAATTTCTGCATATTTTCAGTGGGAGACAGTACCAAATGTTCATATTTGAGGCACAAGCGTGTATTAAACTGTATAACTGATTTGATCAAAAGATTTGGTTCCTCAGTCTGAGGGCTCTCTGATGTGCGGGCGTGTGTATTTATGTGTGTTGTTCAAGGGTGGGCCTTGGTGAAGATGGCGATCTCGTGTGTGTGTGTGTGTGTGTGTGTGTGTGTGTGTGTGTGTGTGTGTGTGTGTGTGTGTGTGTGTGTGTGTGTGTGTTTTCTTGTATTTCAACCCTTCTTGAGATATCAACAAGGAAAAGTAGCTTCCATATGAGGAGGTGTGAACAAGTGATGACATAAAGGATGGTCCCAACTCCGGAAAAACCATTGCATCTAATAGAGAATGTCTCGTTTGCACCCCTGCTGGTGACATCTATTAAATGAGGGTGGTCCCACAAAGGAGGGATTTTACAAATTGACTGTGTGTCGCTTTTAAAAGTGCTCCCCCTTTGGTCAACATGATATAAGTGTGTGTAAGAAATTGAAAAGCGCCCCCTTTGGCCAAAATTAATAAATAAAAATATATGTAAATAGAGACATACTGTAATAAGTTAAAGTAAATAATGAAGATTACAAACCAATTAAAAACTAAAATTTTAAAAATAAATACAAATTAACTAAAAGTAGTCTTTTTATTACAATGTGTCGACTTTTTTCTTATAAAATTGGGAACAATTTCTCATATTCTTTCTTTTTCTGTAATATTGCAATATTTTCTCAACTTTTTTAAGTTAAATTATTACTGTTTAATGCAAAATGGTGACATTTGTCATATATAATTCAGACTTTTATAACAATATTCCCAATTTTTTGTTGTTCTTGTGAAATGTTTTTGAGTAAAATTATGACTGTTGGCCAAGAGGAGAAGAATGCAAAATCAATCAATCAATCAATCAATCAATGTTTATTTACATAGCCTCAAATCACAAATGTCTCAAAGGACTGCACAAATCATTAAGACTACAACAAAATTTACCCTGTGCATAACTTAAGTATTCAATTGTCCGATTATTATTATGAAATTCCCAAACGTTAAAGTTTTCCTATGAAAATTGTGATTCTTTTCATAAAATTGTCAAAATGTTAAGCCTTTCTTGTAAAACAGCGATGGTTATTGAGTAATATTCCAATTTTTTTCATGATGTTGCACAAACGTTCAGTTTTTCTTGTAAAATTTTGACTTGAGTTGAGTAAAATGATGACTTTCATTATAATACTGTCAACATTCCAAGTTTTTCTTGTGAAATTCCAACTCATTTTTTACAACAAGATTTTTTATATTTGCACAATATATTTATATATTATTAATGTTGTAAATACACGTCTTTATATATCTAGAAAGGGTAGTCCTAAAGAGGTCGGCATTTTTCGGAGGTCTCTGGAAGGTATCACATACGTGTGTGCGCATGTGTGTGTGCGCACGTGTGTGTGTGTCTGTGTATGAACCAAAGAAGTATATCTGTGTTCGTTACAGTAGACTGACTACCGGCTTGTTTGTGTTTGGTTCACCCTGTTACGTAAGTGTTGAGTGCACCGACCCCCGGGAACATTGGCATGTTTGTGTCAACATGCACACTTTGTTTGTTTGTGTGTGTGTGTGTGTGTGTTTGTTTGTGTGTGTGTGTGTGCTCATCATTCCCTGCCAGGAAGTGACGGAGGTGGACTTTTTGCTCCACATCTATCTATCAAACTCCGTCACAACTCTTGGAAATGTGCCTCTAAAAACATCTTTCCAGCGCACACGCACACACACACACACACACACACACACACACACACGCACAGACAGTTTCACATGTATGCCTTAATGCTTTACAGTGAAAGTGCATGAACTGGCTCCCCTCCCCCATATTATTGTGGCCTACTTTACTCCCACTCATGCGTGCTTAACCCTTTATTCATCCTAGACTACACCCCTCCCCCCCTCACCCCCTACACCTCCATGCATTTGTCATACATCCTCAGTCAGTCACGTGCCGCTGATGCTGTTACCACGGCTACAGGGGGCAGACTTTAGCAGCAAAGCCCCCTTTTCCTGGTCGCCCAAATCTACTGGAACGGCGGGGCCCACGTTGCAGCCAATCCTGGGCTGCAGCAAGGCGGAGAGCACTTGAGGGCATTGGGTCTCCACCGTGACCATCGGTGACCGCTGCTGTGACATGCGTAGGGGTCTTGACGGCAGCGCAGCCCGAGGCTGGACCCCCCACCCCCTCTGCCAGTCCCCACCCGCCTGCTCGCCAGCCACAACATTGACCCTGTGTGTCTTTTTGATGCCATCACGTTGATTGGAAGCTGCCCCCTCTACATCCGCGCTGGCTGTTGGCCGACTATATTGACTTGATTGTTTCCTCCTTCATCACCTGTCCGCACTCCTCATCCTCAGGCTGCAATGACCAGCAGTGTTGAAATGATGCTTGATCAGCATCCACAGATGAGAAAATGTTGGAATTCCTGACTGTTCAATTATTTTCCCCACTTAAGACAAGGGATGGGTACCGAATTGGGTACTTTTATAAGCGCCGACAACATATTTCAAAACCTTTGTTGCTTGTGACGTCACGTCCCGTTGCAGACTAAACACTTGCTCAAACATTTGGCGAGGAAACAATCACTAAGAAAGACTCACCCACACTGTCCCTTCTACACTAAGGTTATCCAGGGTAAAACCCACCTAACTTTATTCTTGTCCACACACACACACACACACACACACATAATGGTCCTTTAAGACCCCTTCCTCCCCCTCCGTCCGCCGGTGCAACGTGACCTAGTACACATGCGTGGAAAATGCGCACGTCATAGTCACCTCCAGTGTTTGTGCAACTTCTTAAATGTAACTAATCTGAACAACATCCAGTGTTGTGCTATTTCAGTTAACTGGAATCAAGTGTGCTGTGGGGCCCTATGGTAGTACCAATTTTCCCTCCAATTTTTCATGTGTGTGAGCAAACGGCAAAACTCCTTGAGCATTCAGTGGCGCACATGTGAGCGACTGCAGACGTGCACACTGTTATGCACTTATCTTTTTATGCGATTTTGTGCGCGGCCTAGGTTTGCCGTGAGCAGGGGACACGTGAGCAGTGTGCAATTGCACAGGCGCCTACCTTAGAGGGAACGTTGCTCATTACCTCCCTGCTTGGCACTCAGCATCAAGGGTTGGAATTGGGGGTTAAATCACCATAAATGATTCGCAGGCTCGGCACCTCTGTTGCTCACTGCTCCCCTCACCTCCCAGGGGGTGATGGGTCAAATGCAGAGAATAATTTCGCCAAACCAAGAGTGTGTGTGACAATCATTGCTACTTTAACTTTATAATACTACTGTGTAATACTTGCCAATGAGTCTCAGAAATGTAGCATGAAAACAAGATGGATAACTGGACAGCACAGTCATAATGTTTAACTTATGTTAAAAAATGCTATTTTATTTTGAAATAATTAACAGTTCAAAAGACTTGGTGATGCCGTGGAATCCCAGGGCCCACATCAGAGGCTGCGACGTCTGACTTTGATGGCGTCACATTGACGAGCCCGGGCGTGGTGGACCCTGACATTGTTTTGCTTCTTTGTGGTCCCTTTTCTATTTTGTGGTGCTCTTGTTGTGTGTGTTAGTTTGTTATTGTGGCTTTTCCACTCACTCACAACCCCCACCCCCTGTTGACAACACCCCCTTCTGCACACACTGCACATATCCTAACACAAATGCCTCAGGAGAGGTTGAGTTTTAGTTTTTTTCTCAATGGAATCGTGTCCCTCCGACCGGGTTACATGAAGGATGTCTGCTGAGCGGTCGATGCGTGTCAGACACGCCGCTTTGATGCGCCGGAGACACGAAAGGTGAGCGCCGAGCTGAACCCTCGACGTGAGGAGCAGAGAGACGCCAGACAGCGGCAGGCGGAGTGAGAGAGTGCAGACTCTGCACATCGCAAGGGAGAAAATACAAGACGACGGGATGGACGGAGGGAGGGAGGCGGGAGCGACAAACCCCTATGGAAGTAGAATTGTCTCACATCAAATTATATATATCAAGATGATATTAAGGGCTTCACGGTGGCAGAGGGGTTAGTGCGTCTGCCTCACAATACGAAGGTCCTGAGTAGTCCTGGGTTCAATCCCGGGCTCGGGATCTTTCTGTGTAAAGTTTGCATGTTCTCCCCATGACTGCGTGGGTTCTACTCCGGCTTCCTCCCACCTCCAAAGACATGCACCTAGGGATAGGCCCCTCCCACCTCCAAGGACATGCACCTGGGGATAGGCCCCTCCCACCTCCAAAGACATGCACCTGGGGATAGGCCACTCCCACCTCCAAAGACATGCACCTGGGGATAGGCCCCTCCCACCTGCACCTGGGGATAGGTTGATAGACAACACTAAATGGTCCCTAGTGTGTGAATGTGAGTGTGAATGTTGTCTATCTGTGTTGGCCCTGTGATGAGGTGGTGACTTGTCCAGGGTGTACCCCACCTTCCGCCCAATTGTAGCTGAGATAGGCACCAGCGCCCCCCACGACCCCAAAGGGAGTAAGCGGTAGAAAAGGATGGATGGATGGAATATGATATTAAAACATATTAATATATTAATAAATATACAAATACTTTTTTTGTATAAATAAACGCGTATTGGTAAATATATATTTGAGATTTGAAAATGTATTTTTTTTAAAAGTATAAATATAAAAATTTGACATACAAATAAATCAAGAATTTGTATAAACAAACATGTATTTGCAAAATATATTTTTTGAGATTTGAATATAAATATGCTTGATTTTGTTTTTGTATTGAATTTGCACCGCGATAAGGTGGCGACTTGTCCAGGGTGTATCCCGCCTTCTGCCCGATTGTAGCTGTGTTAGGCTTCAGCGACCCCAAAAGGGAATAAGCGGTAGGAAATGGATGGATGGATTGAATTTGCATATGTGAATCACTTTTTTGCTTTTGTGTCGATGAGACATTCCTCCCACAAACCAGATGCAGCAATAAATGACCTACACACTCCCCTCAACAAAAAGCAGAGAGCACTGGAGCCCTCAAATTATTTATTTGTACATCACATTTGTATTTGTATATGTATTAATATATGCATATGTATTAATATCATATGATGATATATAAGTTGATGTGAGACAATTCTACTTCCATACACCCCGGGCACTCATACAGGAGTCGGGCACTTCATTCCTACCCAGCAACTCGCCCTATTTTACCCCGACTCTGACCCCTCCCCTTTGCGTGTGTACTTCCCCCGCATTGGTCGGACACGTGTTCGCCGGGCGACGAAAGGGGAGGTGCCAAGACTTGTTTTTGGCGTGCTCACCCACCGTGAACTAATGAGCACTAACCAGAGTAGAAGGCACTCATGCATACTCGGGCAAAAGACGTGTGTGACCTGTGTGTGGCGTGCGCACCGCGACCAGTTGGTGCACACCGTCTGTAAATGCGAACCCACACACACACACACACACACACACGCACACACAGTGTGATTTGTTTGGAGGCGATGGAGTCAAGCTGTGCTCGTATTGAAGTTTTCCAATGTGCAACTCCAGACTGCTGATTTGTGACCCAGTAAGAAAGAAGGCCACTGTGTTAGTGGGTCTGACAGACAGTGAGGTTCAGTCACACACACACACACACACACACACACACACACACACACACACACATGGCCGCCTCTGGCTGAATTGGGGCTCTTGGCAGACTTGTATTTTGAGCATGTTTTCTAAGAAAACAAAGTCATGAGAAAAAGAAATATTTCCCCAAAAATATTTATGTGCAAAATAACATATTTAACATAAGTTTGCATATTTTCCCCAACACAGAAAGTCGCAGAGAGCCTAGCGCTTATGCTGGGCAATGTCTGGGGAATTTTGCAGGTATATTCTTATCAGTGACGTAGCAGGAATGTGCCTGTAAAATTTCACATGATGTAGTGTTGTACTGATACCAATATTTTGGTACTGGTACTAAAATTATTAGACTTAGACTTCCTTTTTTATCGTCATTCAAATTTGAACTTTACTACACAGATAAGAACAAAATTTTGTTGCATAAACTCATGGTAGTGCAGGATAAAAAAAAAAGCAATAAGGTGCATATATAATTAAATAAATATCAATCAATCAATCAATGTTTACTTATATAGCCCTAAATCACTAGTGTCTCAAAGGGCTGCACAAACCACAACACAAACCACTACCACAATATATATACAAAAATATATAAATATACATATAAAATAAATAAATATACATAAATAAATAAATAGATTCCTGTACAGATAAATATATCACACTTTATCACATGCGTCCACGTTTATGGATGTATGTTATATTGTCTTTTTTATTCCAGCGAGTTAATTCATTTTGGGGGGAGTTGAGGGGATAATTTAATTATGATGCGTTCAAGAGTCTTACGGCCTGAGGGAAGAAGCTGTTACACAACCTGGAGGTTCTGCTTCGGAGGCTGCAGAACCTCTTTCTAGAGTCCAGCAGTGAAAACAGTCCTTGGTGGGGGTGGGAGGAGTCTTTGCAGATTTTCTGAGCCCTGGTCAGGCAGCGGCTTTTTGCAATCTCCTGGATAGGAGGAAGAGGAGTCCTGATGATCTTTTCCGCCGTCCTCACCCCTCTCTGGAGAGACTTCCAGTCTGAGGCACTGCAGGTTCCAGTCCATACAGAGATGCTGTTGGTCAGCAGGCTCTCAATATAGTGCCTATTTCGCTGCTTTTCTAAATAAAAGTCAGAGGAGCATGTTCGGCAGCGCACAATCACTGAGTACTTCCAAGCAGACACAGTGTGTAGACAGAAAAGGGAGAACGGATACATTTTGGCTTAAAAAGTAAAGATAAAGGAGAAGATAAACGCCCCCCAAAAGGGATGCTTTAAGACTTGGCGAGCTAGCTAGCGGCTAACATCTATCCCAAGTCGGTAGTGTTTTAGCTACTTCTAAATCCTTAATCCTCGCCTCCATGGCGACAAACAAAGTAACCTTCTTACAAGTAGCATTATTACTGGAGGAGGAATAGCTAAACATGCTTCACTACACACCGTAGCTCACCGGCGTCACAATGTAAACAAACGCCATTGGTGGATCTAGACCTAACATCCACTGTGAGGATACCAAGTACAGGAACGTATCTAGACGATACTACTATGATCACATCAATGTTTTTTAACATCGCAAAATCTTCTTTCGTTTTTTTTAACATTCAAATCATGTTTGTAAAGTCAGGAAATATGTCCCTGGACACATGAGGACTTTGAATATGAACAATGTATGATCCTGTAACTACTTGGTATCGGATTGATACCCAAATTAGTGGTATCATCCAAAACTAATGTAAAGTATCAAAGAAGAGAAGAGTAAGTGGTTATTACATTTTAACAGAAGTGTAGATAGAACATGTTAAAAGAGAAAGGATGCAGATATTAACAGTAAATGAACAAGTGAGATTAATAATTCATTTTGCAAGCCAGCGGTCCCGCCTTCGCCCACAGAGACAAAGATGGAGGATGGATAAAAGAAGGATTCACTGCGTCCATTTACTTCTGCTGTTGAATAAATACTGTGATCGCTGCACAGACCAAACC
Source organism: Nerophis ophidion (assembly GCF_033978795.1). NCBI lineage: Eukaryota > Metazoa > Chordata > Actinopteri > Syngnathiformes > Syngnathidae > Nerophis > Nerophis ophidion. The sequence continues at coordinate 34,704,931 of NC_084637.1, forward strand.
CTCTCACACACTGATGGGAAACGGCAGACACAGAAAAGCGACTCGCACGGACATTCGGACCTGGCGATTTATCGGCAAAGTTATCCCGTTCATTTTCATGTATCAAAAAAAAAAAAAAAAAAGGGCCTGTAGCCAAAACCATAACGTGAGGATATTAATAAAAGAGGACGACCACAAGCGCTCACATGACATATGACTCACACACACACACACACACACACGCGGGTCACGTGCATGCACTGTTGTGCACGAGGACACACAGGTATACACACTCACACACACACACACACACACACACGTATGGCTGTGGCTGGGAGATTTAGATTACCAGTGTATATTAACGTGTGTGTGTGAGTGTGTGTGTGTGTGTGTGTGTGTGTGTGTGTGTGTGTGTGTGTGTGTGTGTGTGTGGCAGCCTGGTCGGGCATGAAGCTAGATGACCTGCGGGGTGTTTACATACGGCGGCGTGTGACCGGCAAGGTCAGGGACTGCTTGGAAGAAGCGGAGGAGAAAATAGTTGTTTACATCTGGCACATGGATGAAAATAGAAGATGAGATGGCGCCAGGTGGAATATTCTGCTGCGCAGCTTGATGACAGTGTTTGACTCCTGACTCCTGACCTGGTTTCCTCGTGCTCATGGGCCCATCGGGGTCTGTTTTCTACCATTCTCAAGTGCAGACGGGAGCGGGGGGCGAATAGCTAGCCCACCCCTTGGCTTTTATAGGGTTGAGTGATAATAAAGACTGGTGCCTTGGAGGAATGCTGCAGACGGAATGTGTCATTAACATGTCTGCACTCCTGAAGCTGCTTTTATACGCACCGATGTGGCCATCCAGCTTTATAACTTCTCTCCTCTCACTTGTGTTGCGAAAAGACTCAGACATTCCTGATAGTTTTGTCCTATTAGGATGATTCAGCTTCTGGCAGACACAAAGCATTAAGTACAGCCGGGAATGCAACCAAATATTTGAGAGGAAAATACTGTACACACTAGAGTTGTACAATATACTGATGTTAGTCTAGTACTGCGATACTCAATCAGTGTTTATTTATATAGCCCTAAATCACATGTGTCTCAAAGGGCTGCACAAACCACAACGACATCCTTGGCTCAGATCCCACATCAGGCCAAGGAAAAACTCAACCCAATGGGATAATAATGATCAACCTTGGAGGGCAACACAGATGTGGCGACCAATGCAATAGACATTAAGTGGATCTAACATAATAGTGAGAGTCCAGTCCATAGTGGATCTAACATAATAGTGAGAGTCCAGTCCATAGTGGAGCTAACATAATAGTGAGAGTCCAGTCCATAGTGGATCTAACATAATAGTGAGAGTCCAGTCCATAGTGGATCTAACATAATAGTGAGAGTCCAGTCCATAGTGGATCTAACATAATAGTGAGAGTCCAGTCCATAGTGGATCTAACATAATAGTGTGAGTCCAGTCCATAGTGGATCTAACATAATAGTGAGAGTCCAGTCCATAGTGGATCTAACATAATAGTGAGTGTCCAGTCCATAGTGGATCTAACATAATAGTGAGAGTCCAGTCCATAGTGGATCTAACATAATAGTGAGAGTCCAGTCCATAGTGGATCTAACATAATAGTGAGAGTCCAGTCCATAGTGGATCTAACATAATAGTGTGAGAGTACAGTCCATAGTGGATCTGACATAATAGTGAGAGTCCAGTCCATAGTGGATCTAACATAATAGTGTGAGAGTCCAGTCCCTAGTGGATCTAACATAATAGTGAGAGTCCAGTCCATAGTGGATCTAACATAATAGTGAGAGTCCAGTCCATAGTGGATCTAACATAATAGTGAGAGTCCAGTCCATAGTGGATCTAACATAATAGTGAGAGTCCAGTCCATAGTGGATCTAACATAATAGTGTGAGAGTCCAGTCCATAGTGGATCTAACATAATAGTGAGAGTCCAGTCCATAGTGGATCTAACATAATAGTGAGAGTCCAGTCCATAGTGGATCTAACATAATAGTGTGAGAGTCCAGTCCATAGTGGATCTATCATAATAGTGAGAGTCCAGTCCATAGTGGATCTAACATAATAGTGAGAGTCCAGTCCATAGTGGATCTAACATAATAGTGAGAGTCCAGTCCATAGTGGATCTAACATAATAGTGAGAGTCCAGTCCATAGTGGATCTAACATTATAGTGAGAGTCCAGTCCATAGTGGATCCAACATTATAGTGAGAGTCCAGTCCATAGTGGATCTAACAGTGTGAGAGTCCAGTCCATAGTGGATCTGACATAATAGTGAGAGTCCAGTCCATAGTGGATCTAACATAATAGTGTGAGAGTCCAGTCCCTAGTAGATCTAACATAATAGTGAGAGTCCAGTCCATAGTGGATCTAACATAATAGTGAGAGTCCAGTCCATAGTGGATCTAACATAATAGTGAGAGTCCAGTCCATAGTGGATCTAACATAATAGTGAGAGTCCAGTCCATAGTGGATCTAACATAATAGTGTGAGAGTCCAGTCCATAGTGGATCTAACATAATAGTGAGAGTCCAGTCCATAGTGGATCTAACATAATAGTGAGAGTCCAGTCCATAGTGGATCTAACATAATAGTGAGAGTCCAGTCCATAGTGGATCTAACATAATAGTGAGAGTCCAGTCCATAGTGGATCTAACATAATAGTGAGAGTCCAGTCCATAGTGGATCTAACATAATAGTGAGTCCAGTCCATAGTGGATCTAACATAATAGTGAGAGTCCAGTCCATAGTGGATCTAACATAATAGTGAGAGTCCAGTCCATAGTGGATCTAACATAATAGTGAGTGTCCAGTCCATAGTGGATCTAACATAATAGTGAGTGTCCAGTCCATAGTGGATCTAACATAATAGTGAGTCCAGTCCATAGTGGATCTAACATAATAGTGAGAGTCCAGTCCATAGTGGATCTATCATAATAGTGAGAGTCCAGTCCATAGTGGATCTAACATAATAGTGAGAGTCCAGTCCATAGTGGATCTAACATAATAGTGAGAGTCCAGTCCATAAAGAATGAGGAATAGCTAAACATGCTTCACTACACACTGTAGTTCACCGGCGTCAAAATGTAAACAAACGCCATTGGTGGATCTACACCTGACATCCACTGTAATGATACCAAGTATGGTGACGTATCTAGTCGATACTACTACGATTACGTCGATATTTGTTTGCATCACAACATCTTTCCTTAATTAAAAATGTATGCTGTTTATAAACTCGGGAAATATGTCCATGGACACATGAGGACTTTGAATATGACCAATGTATGATCCTGTATCGACTTGGTATCAGATTGATAGCTAAATGTGTGGTATCATCTAAAACGAATGTACAGCATCAAAGAAGAGAATAAGTGATTATTACATTTTAACAGAAGTGTAGATAGAACATGTTAAAAGAGAAAGTAAGCAGATATTAACAGTTAATGAACAAGTAGATTAATAATTCATTTTCTACCACTTCTCCTTAATAATGGGTAGAAAATAAGTATATAAATGACACAATATGTTACTGCTTATGTCAGCAGACTAATTAGGAGTCTTTGTTTGTTTACTTACTACTAAAAGACAAGTTGTCTTGTATGTTCAACATTTTATTTAAGGACTTAACTGCAAAAATAAACATATGTTTAATGTACCCTGAGTTTTTTTGTGAAAATAAAGACAAAATTGCGATTTTTTTGTGGTCCCCTTTATTTAGAAAAGTATCACAGTATCCAAATAAGTTTGGGACCAAAATATTGGTATCGGGACAACACTACTTACAACAAATAATAACTTTATGAAGTTTTTAGAGTGGTGCAAGGTTGAAGTTTATTTGTCACATGCAGACGACACCACAGTGAAATGCTTGTTTTTATGCTCTTAAGATATTGCGTGCAGTGGGATCCAATCACTAGTTGCACAATCTAATACACTAAATACAAACAAATGGTGTAGAGATTTACTTGAAAGATTTGAGAAGGGCGAGTACAGGTGCAGGTGTATGATGATCAGCTGCTCAAGGTGAGCCAGAGTGGCGTGCATAAGTCTGCATCGACAATGATGAGATGGCGCCAAGGGCTCACTTGGAACTATTACACAAGGTTAGTGGGGTGCTTGACTCCATTAAAGAAGGGAGAGTCACAGACGTAGAACATTTCCTTGAAATGTAAGCAAAATGATGCCCATGACCTCATGTGGAATGCATGGAAGCCTTGAAGGCCGCACTTGAGTAACAGATCATCATTCACATCTTGAAGACATTTGACTATTTTTTTTATTTATTGTGCTGCTGTTTGACAGGTCAGGCTGCTGCAGGAAGTGGGGGAGGGGTTACTACACCCTCTTCCTGTCATGTAGCGTAACATTGGACACACTGTCAGTGTTGTAGTCTGCCTGCGACTCAGATGTTTGATCCATGGCTCATGTTGGAGCTGCAATGTTCATGTATGTGACAGATGTCCTCGTGTCCTCTCAGGCTCGGAGTTCTGCTTCCGCAATTTCACCAGCAGCTCCGGGATGATCGAGTCGCCGGGCTTCCCCGACAAGTACCCGCACAACCTGGAGTGCTCCTACATGATCATCGCGCCGGCCCACATGGACATCGCCCTCACCTTCTTGACCTTTGACCTGGAGAACGACCCCCTGATGGTGGGAGAGGGGGACTGCAAATACGACTGGTTGGACGTGTGGGACGGACTCCCGCAAGGTGAGCGCACTCTTGTTCATAAAATGTACCCTATTTGACCGACTATAGAGCTCACTGGCATGTATATAAGCCGCACCCTCTAAATCGGGGGTGTCAAATGGACGGCCAGAGGGGCCGGATCAAGTCTGCGGACATGTTTTATCCGGCCCGCGGGATGAGTTTGCTTAGTATTTTGAATGGAAGAAGCTGCTGTTGTAAATGTGTCCAAGCAATTCTTTGTATCCCCTGGTGAGAGCTCTGTGCCGTGTAAACATATACAAACTTACCCTGCTTATTGTGTGAAAGCTCCAAAGCATTCACACACACGCTTTTCTACACCAAAATGCATCCATTTATTATTATTCCTCTACTTCTTCTTCTCCACATTTTGGTGCGCTCTACCTTCCACATTTTTCATCCGATTCAAACCGGTCTAACTTCAAACTTGTCTGCTTGATTGGGAATCGCGATTTTTGCCTTGACAAATTCCAGATTTCCCAGAGTTCCCGGTTTTCCGGAATATTTTCACCATTTAAAATGAATTGGCCGTTTTTCTAACTTTCACCATTTCCACACTTTTCACCCTTTTCAAACCATTCCACCTTCAACATATTCCCCCATTCTGGAAATTCAAACTATCATATTTCCAAGTTTAAAGAAATTCCAGGATTTTCCAGAAGTCCTGGTTTTCCAAAGCCCTATTTCCACCCTTTTTTCTGGCGACTACTCCTCCCAAATTTTTCAACCCACTTCAAGCGTTCCACCGTCAAAACATTTCTCTTAATCAGGACAAAAAACAAAGTTGTTTTGTGAACTGGAAAAATTCCTGGTTTTACCGAATTTCCAGGAATTCCGTGATACCATTTCTCAATTTAACATGATAGTACTTCAACACTGCGATGAGATGGCGACTTGTCCAGGGTGTACACTGCCTTCCGCCTGATTGTAGCTGAGATAGGCACCAGCGCCCCCCGCAACCCCAAAGGGAATAAGCGGTAGGAAATGGATAGATGGGATGGAATACTTCAACATTTCTGTACCTATTTGAAAAATGTCAACACCAACCATTTTAACTCATTCAGACCATTCAGGTTTTTTAGCATTAAAAAAAATTCCAGCTTTTCCCGAAATTCCCAATTTTTGGGACGTTCTTAAGTTACACAATTCCCGCAATTTTCATCTCATTCAAACTGTTCCCACTTCAAAATATTCAGCCTGTCTGGGAATTGTGTGTTTTAAAAATAAAGACAACTTCAGATTGTTTTCTTTGTTTAAAAATAGAGCAAGCACATTCTGAAACTGTACAAATCATAATGTTGTTGTTGTTGTTGTTGTTTTACACTTACATGTTGCGGTTAATACTATTCTATCTTCACTTGTTGTTATTTATATTTTCTGAATAAATGATGTGATAATGTTCATCAGTCAACTCATTGGTGTTCAATTTCAATCTATCAAGAAAACAAAAATCACAGTATGTTATTTATGTAGCACTAAAAAGATCATGTGGTTTATTTTTTTTTACATATGTAGCATTATCTACAAAGAATTGCTATTGCGACATCTAGTGGACACATTTACAACAGCAGTTTCTGGGAATGCCTTGGGATAGCCCGGGAAGAGCTGGGCTTCCCTGCTTGGGCTGCAGCCCCCCCGACCCGACCTCGGATAAGCAGAAAAAGATGGATGGATGGATGGAGTTTCTTTCATTGTAAAATTTCGGCTCATTTGTATACTTGGCAAACTCGTCCTGCGGGCCAGATAAAACCTGCTTGAGGCTGTACGCTTGGCAACCCTGCTTTAAATGGACAAACGATTTTATGTTGCCTGGCCTGAGCGCACGTCCCTGGTACACACACACACACACACACACACACACACACACACACACACACACACACACACAGAGAGAGAACACAGAAATGCTTGACGCGTATGCAGACCCCAAATGGACGTTACGTCACTTTCCCAAGCAGGAAGCGCTGGCTTTGATGTGCACAGCCTTGCCTTCTATTCCTTTGCGTCACATGGAGGAAATATTATTTCACTCTGACAGCCAAAAGTTCTTCGACACCTCAAAGGAGCAGCCTTTTCCCATGCCCCCCCCCCCCTCCATAATAACACCCTTCATCACCTCCTTCCTATCCTCCCTGCGCTCCATCCTTATCACCTTGTGTTTCCTTCCTCCCACGGGTGAGAGTGCGGCCCGCGATGACAATCTTGGCCGCCGATGATAAGTGTCGGGAAAGTGACCAATCAGGAAGTGGGAAAGCAAAAACATTTGTAATGGCGGGCTTTGATAGTCGCCACCAAAGGGTAATTGCCGCCGTACCGCAAACGAAAACCACATTAGTGGAAGTAAATGGCAGTGATTTGCGGATCTACACTGAAAAATATCGATACTGCCGATACCAGTCAAAGTGTGTAGGGACCATGTTGTTGTTTTTTTATTTAAATAACATTGTCAAAACACACATTGTGTCAGATGTGTAATGTGGGTGATGGGCAAGCTACTGGGAAAATGCAGTAAGCTAAGCGACAAGTTACTTTTGATGAAATATAGCTAAGCTACAGGGGAAGCTATAACGGACAAGCGGTAAAAAAAATGGATGGATGGATATATATATACACACACACACACACGTTAGGTCAGGAAAAAACACACAGGCAATTTCATCCCTACCAGCCCGTTTCACAGGTGTATCTGCTCTTCAGGGGATTTTCTGAAGGGCAGAAAAACCTGCGAAACAGGGTGGTAGGGATGAAATAGCCTTCACGGGATTTTCTGAAGACCAGAGAAACCTGCCAAAGAGGCTTGTAGGGTTGAAATAGCCTCTGTTTTTTCCCCTACAAGCCTGGTTCGCAGGTTCTCTGCTCTTCAGAAAATCCCCTGAAGAGCAGAGAAACCTGCAAAACAAGCCTGGTTCGCAGGTTCTCTGCTCTTCAGAAAATCCCCTGAAGAGCAGAGAAACCTGCAAAACAGGCTTGTAGGGGAAAAAAACAGAAAATCCCCTGAAGAGCAGAGAAACTTGCGAAACAGGGTTGTAGGGATGAAATAGCCTCTGTTTTTTTTTGCCCTACAAGCCTGTTACGCAGGTTTTTCTGCTCTTCAGAAAATCCCCTGAAGACCAGAGAAGCCTGCAAAACAGGCCTGTAGGGGAAAACAACTGAAAATCCCCTGAAGAGCAGAGAAACCTGCAAAAGAGGTTTCTCTTCAGTGGATTTTCTGAAAAGCAGAGAAACTGTGAAACACGCTTGTAGGGGGAAAAAAACAGGCTATTTCAACCCTCTTTCGCAGGTTTCTCTGCTATTCAGAAAATCCCCTGAAGGCTATTTCATCCCTACAAGCCTGTTTTGCAGGTTTCTCTGCTCTTCAGGGGATTTTCTGAAGAGCAGAGAAACTGCCTAAGTCTTTTTTCCTGAAACTGCCTTTGTGTGTGTGTGTGTGTGTGTGTGTGTGTGTGTGTGCGTGTGTGTGTGTGTGTGTGTGTGTGTTTGTGTGTGTTTGTGTGTGTGTGTATATCTCCATTTTGTACCGCTTGTCCCTTGTCGCTTCTCCTGTAGCTTAAATATATTTTATCAAAAGTAAATTGTAGCTTAGCTTACTGCATTTTCCAAGAGCAGAGAAACCTGCAAAAGAGGCTTGTAGGGATGAAATAGCCTCTGTGTTTTTTCCTGACCTAACGTATAGTCCGCTCTACCAATCCGCCCTATATTGTGACTCATCCTACAAACACTATCTAATCTTGGATTTTCTCCGTATGTATGGATGTTGTCATTCTTCCAGCTCATTGTATATTCTCCGTATTTGGGTGGGGTGGGGGGGGGATTTCTTTGCTGCTTGTAGCTTGGATGCAAGTTACCTCGCGACATGGTTCTAAAAATAGCTAAGCTACAGGAATCCTCTACAAGTTCAGCTTGGTTAGCTTAGTTTTTTTTTGTTTTTTATTAATATTAAAAACACAGGTTTTTAACTTTGTGTTACATGCGGCCAAGTACATTATTATTATTCATTCTCAGTTAATATTTTTTAGGTTTTCCTCATTACATTCTGATTTTTGCTCTTTTTTTTCCTACTTTGGTTGTGTTAATATGTTTGCACAAAGTATCGGTATCGAATCTGTATCACCCATACCAGCCTACATTTTACTTGGTATCGGCCCTTAAAGAAAATCAAGTGGTATCGCACATCACTAATAGATGGCACTTTTGCACCCTTAAGCTCCTTTTCATTTATTTTCTTTCTCCTTTATTTAGATGATATCATTGAGGCAAAGGACTGATGACTTGTGGTAATTATTCCATCTTCAGTTGCTAAAAAGGGATCCATGTGGATTTCAAATGCCAATTATAGCCTCGAGTTTGGGAGCTCAGCTCGCCCCAGACGTTCAATGTCGGGAATTAGGAGGAAATCAAAGTGTAGCCCAGTTTGAGGGAGCCCAGTTTTCAGGCGTGAAAGAGTCTTGGCAGGCGAGAGGAAACGCTGAAGAATCCGGCGTCTGGCGAGGGAGCACCTCTTGAGACCGCTGTAATCCTTGTGTGTGTGTGTGTGTGTGTGCGTGTGTGTGTGTGTGTGTGCGCGTGTGCGTGCGCGTGCGCGTGTGCGTGCGCGTGCGCGTGTGCGTGCGCGTGCGGATGATCCCAGTGCAGCTTGCATTAAGGCGGGGATCCCAGTTCCCCTGCTGGGTCTGGCTAAGACCGAGGGAGCAGATGGACTGAGGGATGGACAGGGCAGAGAGATGCATTATGGGAGGAAGATGGCGGGTGTTGGGATGGAGGGCATGTGGTGACTCATTTGCCTTCACCTGACAATGTTGTTAGCGGAATACAAGTTGTTTTCTCCAAAAGAACACCTTACTTGTGTTTCTGGAAAATGTAACTCTTTCTTTGTCTGCAGTGTCCCCGCTGATCGGGCGGTACTGTGGTACCAAGATCCCGCCTGAGATCCAGTCATCCTCGGGCCTGCTGTCCCTCTCCTTCCACACGGACATGGCGGTGGCCAAAGACGGCTTCTCTGCTCGCTACAACATGACGCGCAAAGAAGTCAGAGACTGTGAGTACTCTGCACTAATTGTGTTCCAGTTATCATCCATGACTCTTCCGTGTAGCGGACTAGATGGGACTGGAGGGATGGGTACCGTATTTCCTTGAATTCCCGCTGGGGCACTAATTAATTTAAAACTTCTTCTCACCAAAGGCATGCGGTAAATTTAGGCCAGCGCTTATAAATTTGAGTGTGATGTAAAGATACCATCATGAAAAGCACAATTAAAAAAAAAAAAGATTACTATGGTCTTACCTTTACTTATAAATGAAGTCCATGCGCAGCTCCTTCTGATCAAAAGCATCGATAACTTGTTTATAGAAGTCTTCCTTATCTTTCTTCAGTTTTAAAAGTCTCTCTGTCTCGATGGAGATCTTCCTTTATTACCTCCTGCTTCGATTGAAAGTCCAGTTTAGAAAACTGTTTTATTTTAGATATGTAATCCTCCATGTTAAAAGTGCAAGCGAGAGGAAAAACTAAACACACACTGCTCACTCTTGCTAGCTTGTTGTCACTTCTTCTGCAGCCGAGTAGTCTCAAGAAGGATCACTAGCGCCCTCTACCACCAGGAGGCAGGAGTCATTTAATGACTCATATTTGACACACGCAGCTACGGTATATTAATAAAACATAGCTGCTTACTGTTCTTTTTAGCATATTCAATAGCTTGGACCTTAAATCCTACTGAATAGCTCTTAATCTTCTTCCCTTTATGCGATTTCAAATGATTGAAATCAGCCTCCTCCATTTTGAAAATGATGACAGGTGAAGTGTCACTCGGGACGTGACGAGTTTGACCCGGCGGGAATTCAAGACATGCGCTAATAAAAAAAATATTTTGCTAAACGAGTTTGACCCGACGTTAATCCTGAGCTGGGGGTAAGCATGCGCTAATTATTTTTCAAAACGAGTTTGAACCGGGGGTAATTCTAGGCAGGCGCACACTATATACCAGGCGGCAATTCAAGGAAATACGGTAACTGAACACGAGAATGGATATAAGTACACGGGCCGGGTGTCGCGCAAGACAAGTTTTACTTTAAAACTCACTGTTGGATTTAATGTGAATCATACCTAGGTGTACCAATGGACTACTGTTGGAACGATTTGAATTGGTTGATTAGCAACGCTTTTTGGTAGACAAAAGTGGTAAATTCTTTAAAATCTGCGATTTTATGGACATAAAAAAAAAATAATCCAAATGTCCTAAAAAGACTGGAATTTGTTGATGGAATGGATTGAATCAGTTGGGAAACGTGGACCTTTGAAACATTTTAGAATGGTCAAAAATGTGCAATTCCTGGAAAATATAGGCGTTTTTGGAAAAACTTTAAGGGAATGTACTGAATTTGGTACTCGTCCCTACTTGCCTGCTAGTTCAGGCTTTCACCATAGGGCTGGGCCAATAATTCAATAAATTAAAGTAGTTCACAGTAGTTATGGAGTACAAAACAAGCATACACAAGGAATGGTAGGTCAGTCTGGTTAATGTCCATAGGGCGGTGCAGTGAACCAAAGCGGGCCTTCAGTCGTCCACACGCACACTTGGTGACCATGTGGGCCTTGCACAGACAATATCAAAAGTATTGTTGTTGTGGGTTGACTGCAGCGTTGGGGTATTCTTGCGTCAGGGGATAAGCTGGGTCACCCAAAAGAAAAACAGGCGCCGGATGTTCATCTTCCAGAAGTTGTTTGGGACACGAGGAGATGGTTCCATCTTCCAGCTGCGCGCTAATGGCGGAGTTGGCGAAGGTTGGGGCATCATGCACGCTGCCTGGCCATTTCACAGTCACATCCATAAAGCAATATTTATAGTCACACTGCTTGTTTCACATCCACGGGAGGAAGGGACCAAGTTTTTGGGTAAGTAGAATCACAGCTGACCCGGACATTGGAAAGTTCTCGTGCAGTCTGAGATGTGTTGTATCCCAAATAGCTGCAATCACGCATGTCCTTCTCTCTAGGTACTCGTGGGATTTCCACAAGCGTCCGTATATTTAGAAGGAGAAACACGGGCATGTCTGGATGACTCCCTTCTAAATGTCCAGTGGTTACCTCCGGTTGTTATAAAGCTGGCTGTGGCGCGGTCTTTCTGACTTCACTTCCTGTGTGGGGCACGGTCTTTCTGACGTCACTTCCTGTGTGGGGCGCGGTCTTTCTGACGTCACTTCCTGTGTGGGGCGCGGTCTTTCTGATGTCGCTTCCTCTCCGAACTCAGTTCGTAAACAATCAATGAGTCCATACAAAACTAAAAGCCGGAGATTCAAGAAATACACGGAGCACTTACCCTTGTAAAAAATGATCCAAAAGTGCTGGTTTAGTGTGGCTAAAATGGGGCTTAGGCTAAATAATTGTTTGTTTAATGCAGGGGTGTCAAACTCATTTTAGTTCAGGGGCCACATTAAGGAAAATCTATTCCCAAGTGGGCCTGACTGGTAAAATCATTGCATGATAACTAAAAAATAAAGACAACTTCAGATTGTTTTCTTTTTTTAAATAGAACAAGCACAACCTGAACATATACAGATTATGATGTTGTTTCTTTTGTTTTTTTACACTTACATGTTGCAGTTAAGTGTTTGATGTTCCTTTGTTGTTATTTCAACTTTCTGAATAAATAACGTAATAATTTTCATCAGTGAAATAGGCGGAATTGAGTCTGGCAGAGTTTTAAAATGCTCCCATTGGTGTTCATTTTTGATCTATCAGAAGATGGAATTAATAATAATATAAATGATTATCATTATTATTATTAACCCATTTTCCTCAACTGATGTACTAACATCATGTGGTTTATTTTGTACATATGTAGCATCATCTACACCAAAACTTGTGAATTTGGGCTTATTTAATTATTCGCACACGAAGTTGAAGGAGATACAAAAAATTTCACCATTTTTCTGTGCGCCCAGATAATGTGTCCCCAGTTCTCTATCTTGTCAGGGCACATAGCTCCGCCCCCTTAAAGACAAGAGACAACAATAATTGCTATTGTGACATTCAGTGAATACAATTAAAAGAGTAGTTACATTTATTAAAAAATTCCAACTTATTTTTATGCTTGCAAACTCATCTTGCGGGTCGGAGGAAACCTGTTCGTGTGCTTGATCTGACCCGCGGGCCGTACGTTTGGCACCCCTGGTTTAAGGAGTTATCCGGCTTAATGTAGACAATTTCTCCACTATTTGTAGACACTCTTATTTCTTCATCTCACCTCTGTGTCTTACCCACTTTAATGCTAATTCAATCCCCCAGAAGTCATCACATCTTATTTAAAATGAACTTCACCTCAATTTAGTTCTTCTGACCCTGTCGGCCCTTTTCTCTCTGTAGGTTTACACTCGTGTCGTCCTGGTGTATTACATGCTAGCAGCCATTAGAATACAGCTCAAGTCCTTCCTCTTTGCCTCCATCAGCGTTTCACTGCAGCATGGCGCTCGGCATGGAATCGGGGAGGATCAGCGACGAGCAGATCAGCGCCTCCACGAGCTTCTACGACAACCGCTGGTTGCCGCGACAAGCTCGCCTCAACAACCACGACAACGCCTGGACGCCCTCCGAGGACAGCAACAAGGAATACATTCAGGTCTGTTCATCTTTTATCAATGTAACTTTATTGTCTACACTGACTTTTGTAGACATTAAGACAAGCATTCTCAATAGGTCACGCAGTGCAGCCTCTTAGACTCCAACTGCAGCATGGTCAATAATATTGATGGCAGCAAAAGGGCACAAACAACGCCGATACAAATATAAGCTTGGGTTAAAAAAATAGAGTACCATGTCGCACACAGAAGAACTAGGCTTGCGCAATGTAGATGATATACAATATAAATAATAATAATGCATGTTGATGACACATGACAGTGACACACAAACACATTGTGGCCTCATCACTAGCAAGCTAACGGCTATATCAATAACCCTCGCGTTAATGGCGGCAAAGAAACAGTGCGTCTTACAAGTATTATTTATCACCGGAAGACCAGAGGACAATTAATACATGAATAGAATAGAGTTTTATTGTCATTATTGCAGTGAACAGGTTCAAAAAACAACAAATTTGGAGCAGCTCCCCTAAGGTGCATATACAATATGGTCATATAAATAGTAAAAAAAGATAGAATTAAGAGATGTGAAGTGAATTATATTTATATAGCGCTTTTCTCTAATGACTCAAAGCGCTTTACTTAGTGAAAACCAAAATCTTAAGTTACATTTTTAAACCAGTGTGGGTGGTACTGGGAGCATGTGGTTAACGTGTCTTGCCCAAGGGCACGACAGTGACTAGGATGGCGGAAGTGGGAATCGAACCTGCAATCCTCAAGTTGCTGACAAGGTCGCTCTACCAACCGAGCTATACCGCCCCAGTCCGGGGTCTGCGACATATACTCCGGAGTGACTTATGTGTGAAATTATTTACACATTAACGTAAAATATCAAATAATATTATTTATCTCATTCGCAGAAGAGACGAAGAAAATGTCAGCAATCGTCACACAAACGTCAACCAATAAGAGTTTGGCGGGGGAGAATCATGGCAGAAGTGCATTGTGGGTCATGGATTGCTAACTGCTATATGCTATATGCTACTGCCGTAGCTATTAAAATGGATCATTTCATCGTTGGCGGTAACTTATAAAAAGTGAGAAGGGCTGAATAAAAATGGCGTTGAAAAGGAAATCATGTAGTGCAGATTACAAGCTGGATTTAGTGAAATATGCAGCAGAAAAGGACAAGAGGAAGCGGCGCATACCTTTGGAGTTGGCAGAGTTGTTTAGAAGTGACATCCAGGAAGAAGATTTCATGGGATTTATGGATTAGGAGTGAGAGATAGTTTGGTAAAGGTATAGCATGTTCTATATGTTATAGTTATTTGAATGACTCTTACCATAATATGTTAGGTTAACATAGCAGTTGCTTATTTATGCCTCATATAACCTACACTTATTCAGCCTGTTCTTCACTATTCTTTATTTATTTTAAATTGCCTTTCAAATGTCTATTCTTGCTGTTGGGTTTTATCAAATTAATTACCCCCAAAAATGCAACTTATACTCCAGTGCGACTTATATATGTTTTATTCTTTCTTTATTATGCATTTTCGGCAGGTGCGACTTATACTCCGGAGCGATTTATAATCCGAAAAATACGGTAGTTGTATTCAGTGTTCAAAAGTATTATATGACTCTCACGGAAATATATTTTAAAAGGATTTGGCTTTCATGGCTGTCTCTGCCAAAAAGGTTCCCAACCCCTGCCATATAATGTACCATGAAAAACATCTTTGGTAACTCTTCAGTTTGGGGAACACATATTCACCATTAATTAATTACTTATTGACATGCAAATTAGTCACATTTTGGATCTTAATTCGTCATTAAGTACTTATTAATGCCTTATTATGCATGGCCTTATTATACGAGCAGTAAACGATTAACTAAGTCTTCCCTCATTAACCTCAAATTATTGCTTATTAGTAAACTTAACCCTAACACTTATATGTTCCCCTCATGTCCAAATAACTCTTAATTAAGTCTTTGTTCAAGCAACTAATTAATGGTGAATATGTTCCCCATACTAAAATGTCACCATATGTTTATCCCAATAAGCTGTGATATAAATGGCAATATATATTTCAGGCCAAATGTTCCAACCCCTAATAAGAACATCCGTACATACTCTCCTGGGAGCCGGCGTCCTCTGCAGTTGACATTTACGTTTTGCATAACAGGGCTTTTTTTTTTTTTTTTTTTCCTGAAATGTTCTCAGGAGGATCTGGAAATGAAGTCTTATTGATAACCCATGACAAAGAAAAACTGCAAAGGGATGATAAGGAACTGCTCCTGAGTCTCACACGCTCATATTTATTCATGTTTCTATACATTCATGCATGCACCAGCCAGGGGAAGAGCGCGATGATGAATGACGGTGCTTCTTGGGAACACGTGCAAATACCATTGATCTTTGTGCTCCACACTTACATTCACCAACGCCACCCCCCGTCTTCCCGTGCTCCACGGCCACCCTCCATCCTGGAACGCCCGCGTGACAAACACACACGGCAGCGTGTCGTCATGGTCGTCTACGTCAAACGTCATAAATCCCCCGACGCTGGCTTTGCAGTCACTCCCGTCCCGTCCGTCACTCTCTATTAGCAAGACATGTTTCATATTTAATTTGCTGTTTCCTTCATCTTCAAGGTTGACCTCCAGTTTCTGAAGGTCCTGACGGGCATCGCCACCCAGGGTGCCATTTCCAAAGAGACCCAGAAGTCTTACTATGTTACCGCGTTCAAACTGGAGGTCAGCACCAACGGGGAGGACTGGATGATCTATCGGCATGGCAAGAACCACAAGGTACCATTGACTTTGGAATAGAGTTGTACGGTATACCGGTATTAGTATAGTACCACGATTCTAAAGAATCATTTTCAGTATGATACCATCTCTGAAACGTACTTGTCCTGCACACCCCCGCGTCAAAGTCACGTCGTGACATTGCTGGTTTACGAGCAGAGGAGCATGTTCGGCAGCACACATTCACAGAGTACTTCCAAGCAGACACAGTGTGTAGACAGACAAGGGAGAACAGACGCATTTTGGCTTAAAAAGTAAAGATAAAAATGAAGTTATAACACTGAAACGCCCTCAGGAAGAGCTGCTTTAAGACATGGCTAGCTAGCTAGCGGCTAAAGTCCAGCGGCAGTTGTCAGTGTTTTAGCTACTTCTAAATCACTAATCCTGGTCTCCATGGTGACAAATAAAGTTTCTTACAAGTATCATCCCTGCAGGACAAGGAATAGCTAATCATGCTTCACTACACACCGTAGCTCACCGGCGTCAACATGTAAACAAACGCCAGGAGTGGATCTACACCTGATATCAAGTACGGTAGCATATTTAGTCGATACTACTACTATTTTTTGCATCACAACATCTTCTTTCGTTTTTTTAAAATGTATATTATGTTTATAAAGTCAGTAAATATGTCCCCGGACACATGAGGACTTTTAATACGACCAATGTATGATCCTGTAACTACTTGGTATCGGATCGATACCAAAAATGTGTGGTATCATTCAAAACTAGTATCAAAGAAGAGAAGAATAAGTGATTATTACATTTTAACAGAAGTGTAGAGAGAACATGTTCAAAGAGAAAGTAAGCAGATATTAACAATAAATTAAGAATAATTCATTTTCTACCACTTGTCCTTAATAATGTTGACAAAATAATAGGTGTATAAATGACACAATATGTTACTGCTTATGTCAGCAGACTAATTAGGAGCCTTTGTTTGCTTACTTACTACGAAAATGTTAAAAGTTGTCTTGTGTGTCACTATTTTATTTAAGGACTTACGTAACTGCAATAATAAACATATGTTTAATGTACCCTAAGATTTTTTGTTAAAATAAAGCCAATAAGGCCTTTTTTTGTGGTCCCCTTTTATTTAGAAAAGTACCAAAATAATATTAGTACTGTTATGGGTATCAAAATATTTGTATCGTTACAACACTACTTTGGAAAGTTAAACCCTAGTCTGACCGCCTATTCCATTTTGGTACTGACTTCTTTGAGTTCCCCTTCAACACGCTGCACACACTGTGAACTGAACTGAACTGAAGCGCAGTGTAATGCATTCCTGGACCTTCTGCACCCGGGTCATGACTTTGGTCATAAGGCAAAGGAACAGATGAAGGGAGAGAGGGAGAGATAGCAAGTGAGACTTGGGGACAAGCTGACAAACAAGAACAATGGCGTCCTCTGTGTGCCCTTTTCCGCCTGTGCTATCTGTTATCTTCCCGACACGGCCATGCACATCATGCACGTTTATGCATGGATGCGCAGCATGTGCAGTGCAGGACATTGAATGGGTTGCAACTGGACTGTTCAGCTTGTCTTAGTAGACATTGTATGAGTCAGCCAGTCAAAGACTAGATAGGACAGTACTAGTTGTTCTGGCTATAATTGTCCTATCTAGTCATTAAGCAATGGATTGATTGATAGTATCTGTAGCTGTAGTCTACTCCATCTAGTTTTTGAACATTAACTCATGGAGTCTATTGAAGATGGATAGTCGAGACTAGAGCTGTCCTATCCAGTCTTCTTGCAATAATTGATGAAGTCTCTGTGAGTTCTAGTCTAGTCGAGACAAGCGATGTCCTATATCAGGGGTCACCAACCTTTTTGAAAGCAAGAGCTACTTCTTGGGTACTGATGAATGCGAAGGGCTACCAGTTTGATACACACAGAAATAGCCAATTTGCTCAATTTACCTTTAATAAATAAATCTATATATGTTAAAAAAAATGGGTATTTCTGTCCGTCATTCCGTCGTACATTTTTTTTCCTTTTACGGAAGGTTTTTTGTAGAGAATAAATGATGAAAAAAAAACTTAATTGAACTGTTTAGAAGAGGAGAAAACAGGAAAAAAAAGAAACTTAAATTTTGAAACATAGTTTATCTTAAATTTCGAGTCTTTAAATTTCAAAATTCAATCGAAAAAATTGAAGAGAAAAACAAGCTATTTCGAAACTTTTTGAAAAAATACAAAAAATAATTCATGGAACATCATCAGTAATTTTTTCTGATTACGATTAATTTTAGAATTTTGATGACATGTTTTAAATAGGTTAAAATGTAATCTGCACTTTGTTAGAATATATAACAAATTGGACCTAGCTATATTTCTAACAAAGACAATTAATTATTTATTCTACATTTTCCAGAACAAAAATTTTAAAAGAAATTTAAAAGACTTTGAAAAAAGATTGAAATTTGATTCTACAGATTTTCTAGATTTGCCACATTAATTTTTGGAATTTTAATCATAAATTTGAAGAAATATTTCACAAATATTCTTCGTCGAAAAAAACAAAGCTAAAATGAAGAATTAAATTAAAATGTATTTATTATTCTAACAATTAAAAAAATACTTGAACATTGATTTAAATTGTCAGGAAAGAAGAGGAAGGAATTTAAAAGGTAAAAAGGTATATGTGTTTAAAAATCCTAAAATCCTTTTTAAGGTTGTATTTTTTCTCTGAAATTGTCTTTCTGAAAGTTATAAGAAGCAAAGTAAAAAAATTTATGAATTTATTTAAACAAGTGAAGACCAAGTCTTTAAAACGTTTTGTTGGATTTTCAAAATCTATTTGAGTTTTGTCTCTCTTAGAATTAAAAATGTCAAGCAAAGCGAGACCAGCTTGCTAGTAAATAAATACATTTTAGAAATAGAGGCAGCTCACTGGTAAGTGCTGCTATTTGAGCCTGGTGCCCGTGTTGGTGACCCCTGTCCTGTATAGTCTCTGCGCATGAACTGACAAAGTCTATTTGAGCTATAAAGACTAATGTTGTTCCATCTGGTAGTCTATGATCTTTACCTGAAGACGTCTATTCTAGTCTTAGTCTAGTTGACAATACAGATCAATCAATCAATCAATCAATCAATGTTTATTTATATAGCCCCAAATCACAAATGTCTCATGTCATATGTCTTTGCACAGTTGTCCTATCTAGTCTTTGAGCATGAACTGTTTAAGTCTATTTGATCCTTAGTTGAGACACCTCTGTGTTAACTTTATTCTGGTTAAGACTCGAGCTATCCGATGTGGTTTTTGCTTTGCTTGTTATTTGCCTATTAACTGTTGAAATCTAATCAACCTCTGGTCTAGTTGGGACTACTACAGTTGTCCTATCTAGTCTTTGAGCACTTTTTAACCTCAGTCTAGTGCTGTCCTATCTCATTTTTGCGCATTAACTTTGAGCTCTAACTGTAGTTGAGACTAGGATTATCCTATGTAGTCTTTAAACATTCACTGATAGGTCTAGTCAAGCCTTAGGTCTAGTGTAATATAGTTTACAGCTGTCCTATCTAGACTTTGATGATTGCTCCAGCCATAGTCTAACTAAATTATTTCTATGCATCTTACCTGAACAAATCTTTTCAAGCTCTAACTGTAGTTAAGTGTAGTGAAGTGACGTGAATTATAATTATGTAGAGCTTTTCTCCAATGACTCAAAGTGCTTCACATAGTGAAACCCTGCATCTAAGTGACATTTAGTTGAGACTAGGGTTGTCCCATCTAGTCTTTACACAGTGAAACCCTTCATCGAAGTTACATTTAGTTGAGACTAGAGTTGTCCCATCTAGTCTTTGGACATTAACTAATGAAGTCTATTCCAGCCTTAGCTCTAATCTATCTCAAGACTATACAGTCTTTGAGCATTGCTCTAACCCAGCTTAGAGCTGTCCTATATCCTCTTTGAGTATTTACTGATGAAGTGTATGCAAGCTCTAACAACCGATCTAGTTTTCTAACTTTAATTGATGAAGTCTATTCAAACCTTATCTCTGGTTAAGATGAGACTAGAACTATCCAAGTCATTGCTTTGCACAGCTTTCATATCCAGTCTTCGTGCATTAACTGATTAAGTCTAATTGAGCTTGAGTCTAGTCAAAGCTGCAGCTGCCCTATCTAGTCTTTGAGCATTAACTAGTTAAAGTTTATTGGAGCTCTAACTCTAGTTGAGACCTGCCCTTTCTAGTCTTCAAGCATGAGCTGATGGAGTCTATTCGAGCCTTAGCTCTAATTTAGTCGAGACAAGAGCTGTCCCAGCTTGTCTTTGAGCATCAACTGATTAAGTCAATGCGCAATACCTGAACGAGTCTATTCAAGAACTAACTGTAGTTGAGACTATAGTTGTCCTAACTAGTCTTTACATTACCTGATGAAGTGTATTCAAGTCTTGACCCTAGTCAAGTCAGGACTAGTCTTTGAGCATTGCTCTAACCGCAGTTTAGAGATGTTGTATCTACTTTTTGATTATTAACCGATGAAGTCTATTCAATCTCTAACAACCTATCTAGTCTTTGAACAATAACTGATGAAGTCTATGCAACCTTTATCTCTGGTTGAGTCCAGACTAGAACTGTCCTAGTCTTTGCTTTTCACAGCTGTCTTATCTACTCTTTGAGCATTAACTAGTTGGTCTATTGGAGCTGTAACTATAGTCGAGACTTTCATACTTAGTCTTTGAGAATTAATTGATTAAGTCTATTTGAGCCTTAGCATTAAAATAGTTGAGACAAGAACTGTCATAGCTAGTCTTTCAGCATCAACTGATCCAGTCTACGCACAATACCTTAACAGGTCTATTTATGGCTCTAACTCTATTTTAGACTAGAGTTGAACATTATCTGATTAAGCCTATTTGAGTCTTAGCCCTAGTCAAATCAGGACTATCTGGTCTTTGAGCATTGGTCTAATCCTAGTCTAGAACTGTCGCATCTATCACTTTGAGTTTAACTGATGACGTATATTTAGGCGCTAACAACCTATTTAGTTTTTGAAAAATGACAAATAAAGTATTTTCAAGCCTTATCTCTGGTTTCGTTGACTGCAACTGTCCTAGTATTTGCTTTGCACAACTGTCTTATCTAGTCTTAGAGCATAAAGTATTTCCGAGCTCTGTCTTTAGTCGAGACTTCATCGTGTCTATTCGAGCTCTAACTCTAGTCAAGACTAGTGCTGTTCTATCTAGTCTTTTGAGAGCACGAATTTATGAAGCTTGCTCAGATGGGAGGCCAAACGTCCTCTTCGACAGTCAAATTGCTATCGATTCAATGTCCTGAGAACATAAGACTTCTATGATTGGGAATGTTCCCAGGCAGTGCGTGAGGTTGTTGTCATGGTGAGCCTCCATCACACCTTTGTGGGGTGAGGTCGCCAAATGGGAAATGAAAGTGCGTAGGGAGGATAGGGGCTCTGTGGAAGGTTTAATCCACACAGACACGTACACATTTGACCATGTGGACCCCTTCTGCGCTGTCCAATGATTGGTTTGGGTGGGGCCAGCAGGGGGTATCTGATGCAGAGATTACCGAATGAAACACGGATCGGACTTAAAGACTAAGCAGCAACATCTGTGTAGTTTGTTAGAAGCCCTCAGCCCACTTTTGCCTTTCCATGACCTGCGGCTGATGGCTGCGTCTGGAGATGTGTGCGTGCAAACAGATATCATGTCTGTCTCGTCTTTGCAATCCCAGTGTCTCCTCATCTGTCTGGGCTTAGAAAACAATGACGGAATTACTTTTTTTTTTTAACTGTGTGATTTTTTTTTTTTTGTTCCCAACTGAAAAGACGGCTTCCTTGTAATGTGGCTTGTTCTCTACAGAGCGTGAACTCCTGCCAAGCAAAGACATTCATTTTATATTGCAGGAATTTAACTTGAATTTAAGCATCCATCTGGTTTTGATGACCACCAAGGCGAGGTGACAGCATATAAATGTGTGTTTATATATTCATCTTTGCGTCACTCAACTCTCAAGTGATGTATGCGTGGTAATTCATGGCGGACAGCGCTAGTTCTTTGTGTCCATGCCAGTCGCACTTTGGAGTCAGTTGAAGCTACTCTATTTTCACTCTTGTCGCCGGCCGGGTTCCTCCCGCGGTCCCTGTGACCGTTCATCCGTTTACCATGAATTGATTAACGTGGACCCCGACTTAAACAAGTAGAAAAACTTACTGGGGTGTTACCATTTAGTGGTCAATTGTACGGAATATGTACTGTACTGTGCAATCTACTAATACAAGTTTCAATCAATCAATCAAATCCACCGTCTGCGCGGTACAACTCAACATTCTAAGCCCCCCCAAAGAGCCCCTAAGTGGTTGAAGCTCATTTCTCGTCAGGAGGTCCTTTAATGGCGAGGATTTTACTCCCGTAATTGTCATTTAACGCAGCACTACAAAACTATTGTGTGGCTGTTTTCATGGATGACATTTCTTGTTGATAGTAGAACAGAACTGCAGGGACAATATATGGACATATCCCTCCATCCATCCATTTTCTACCGCTTATTCCCTTTTGGGATCACGGGGGGCGCTGGCGCCTATCTCAGCTACAATCGGGCGGAAGGCGGGGTACACCCTGGACAAGTGGCCACCTCATCGCAGGGCCAACACAGATAGACAGACAACATTCACACTCCCATTCACACACTAGGGACCATTTAGTGTTGCCAATCAACCTATACTAGTATTCATCCATCCCATCCATTTTCTACCGCTTGTCCTTTTCGGGGTTGCTGGAGCCTATCTCAGCTGTATTCGGGCGGAAGGGGGCGTACACCCTGGACAAGTGGCCACCTCATCGCAGGGCCAATACAGATAGACAGACAACATTCACACACTAGGGACCATTTAGTGTTGCCAATCAACCTATCCCCAGGTGCATGTCTTTGGAGGTGGGAGGGGCCTATCCCCAGATGCATGACTTTGGAGGTGGGATGAAGCCGGAGTACCCGGAGGGAACCCACACTGTCCCGGGGAGAACATGCAAACTCCACACAGAAAGATCCCCAGCCCGGGATTGAACTCAGGACCTTCGTATTGTGAGGCACATGCACTGACCCCTGATCCACCGTACTTCCCTACCAGTATTCAGTATTTGAAAAAAAATAATAATTATTGAAGTACATAAATAAGCATTGCTTAAGAACCAAGATAAAATCAAGATAATTATGTCAAAATCAAATTACAGGATGTTATTTATGTAGTTTGATCATTTTCCTCGACTGATGTACTTACATCATGTGCTTTATTTTGCACATATGTAGCATCGTCTACAACAGACCTGGGCAAAGTAAGACATTCCCAAATATTTTTTTTAGATCTCTAAGATGGAAAGTGTAGCTGCCATTATGATGTGCACTCATGTTTTCAAATGACCGTGTGTCTTCAACTATGCAAAGTATTTCAATGGTTGGAATCTTCTGTTTTGCATGATATACTAGTTACTATGGTCATCTAATTAGTTACTATAGTAGTCTAATTAGTTACTATAGTAGTCTAAGTCACAGCAGCTCAGACGAGGCACCAAGCAGTGTGGGTGTGGAGCGTCTCCACAGAGTGTTTCCAGGGAGGCTAGCTTGAAATGCCAATTTGTTTGTTTTATTTTTTTGTTTTTTTGCGTTTATATTTAGGTGTTTGTCGCTTTTTTGTTGCGTTTCGCTTGATTGTAAAATATGTCAATCGAGAGGGGTTGTTGCGTTGATTCGTTGTCAATATTTCAGTGATTTATTGTACATAGTTAATATTGTAAATCCCACATTCTTTATTTTCATGTACATTCTGGGTGTTTCATTCAGTAAAAAAGCTTGAAATTCCATAATGTTTTTAGCATTCAATCAGACATTATGAGGTTTTGTATTAGTGTCCCTAATTATCAGATATATCGGCCCCCAAGCACATTATTTTCTCTAAATTTGACCCCCAAGTCAAAATAATTGCAGAGGCCTGATCTACAGAGATACAAATAATTTCTATTGTGACATCTAGTGGACACATTTAGAACAGATGTTTTTTGTTTTCATTAAAAAATTTCAGGGTCATTTTTATACTTAGAAAACTCAAACCCGGAGGCCAGATAAAACCTGTTGGTGGGCCTGATCTGGCCCTCAGGCCATACGTTTGA
This sequence comes from Nerophis ophidion, assembly GCF_033978795.1. Classification (NCBI taxonomy): domain Eukaryota; kingdom Metazoa; phylum Chordata; class Actinopteri; order Syngnathiformes; family Syngnathidae; genus Nerophis; species Nerophis ophidion. Next base: position 34,729,161 of record NC_084637.1, read on the forward strand.
CACCCCTGACTTAAAGCCTTGTCCAGCTTTTGACTGACCTATACCAGTGGTCCCCAACCTTTTTGTAGCTGCGGGCCGGTCAACGCTTGAAAATTTGTCCCACGGACCGGGGTTTTTCTTTTTTTTTTCTTCATAAAGAAATACAATCATGTGTGCTTATACTGTTTGTATGTTGATTTAATAAAAAAAAAAAAAAATATATATATATATATATATATATATTTTTTTTTTTCTTGTGCAGCCCGATACCAATCGGTCTGCGGACCGGTACCGGTGGTTGGGGACCAATGACCTATACTATTCATGTTTAAATAGCATTTACTGCAAATTAAAATCTGCTCCAAATATCGGTTATGGACATCCTTGACGACTGATAATCGGTACGAGAATCTCCCCAAAAAACAACCTTCTCGGTTGATCTCTAGTTGAAAGGTAAATGATATCAGTTTGTTGCTGCATCAGCAAGTGTCTGTCAGTACGTGCTTGAGTGCTTCTTTTGGTCCCGACACATTCTCCAATTCCGATTTAGAATCACACCATTCACATATGCACCTCATTACTTGATGACTTGCTACATGTACACACACACACACACACACACACACACACACACATAGTAGTTCTCAGCAGCCGGGCCAGCTGGAACCATTCCCTGCTGTCAACATCTTCATAGCGGGAAAGAGAAGGAGAGGAGGTCATGGCTGGAGAGGCCGAGACAGAGGGAGGCAGGCAGAAGAAATGCGGCAGGGGGTTTGCGAGGAGTGTAATTGACGGAGAAAGATGAGGGGGTGGACAACACAAATGAAGGAAAAATCAGTCCAATAATGGCTTGTGCAGACCTCTCCACATCCCCCTGCGGTGTAGTGGCCTCCAAGGAGCACGCTGCTGAGGCTGTAAGGACCAGGCACCCTCACCAGTGGGGGGGGGGGGCTGCAATGGTAAACCAATTAAGCTGTGAGGTATGGAAACAGGACTTTTAAGGGGAATTATCTCTCTTGGATGATTGTGATATATTTAAAAGGGGAACTAAAATTTTTAGCAATTTTTCCCAATCATCCACAATCCTTACGCGAGACAAGAGCACCTCTTTCCCTTTACTGTGGGTTCTAAATAGTGAAAACCCGATAGTAAGAGGCAACTCAACAATGCTGCTAATCAGGGCCTGTAAATGACTGTAAATGTTTGGTAACACTTTAGTATGGGGAACATATTCTCAGTAACAAAGACTTAATTTAGAGTTATTTGGACACTAGGGGAATATATTCTAAATAACAAAGACTTAATTTAGAGTTATTTGGTTTGGGTTTGGGCAGTGGTTCTCAAACTTTTTTTGGTCATCCCCCACTTTGGACAAGGGGGAGTTTTCAAGCCCCATCTGCCCCCATTGCCCAAACAGAACCCTAATGCCAAGATTAACATTTTCAAATTCATTGAACATCAAATAACATCAAGTTGTATACATTAAAACTCAATAACATAAAATTACATCAAGTTCAATATTAAATAAAATAACTATGCAGCTGTGGTGTAACTTGCATCAAGTTCAATAATAAATTAATTAAAAGTGCTACTTTTTTGTGTTTTGATCAAAGTTCCCGCGGTCACAACATTTGTTAAAACCTCATTGAGTTCGGGGCTGAGCTGCCTTGACGCGAGTGCTTCCCGATGAATGACAGTGTGTCCAATGCGTATTTGGCGCAACCCTCTTTATTAGAGCCTGCAGCCCGTTTCTTGACCCTGCCATGGTCTGTGTGCCATCAGAGCAAAAGCCCACACAGTTTTCCCATTTAAGGTCGTGTTCTATGACGAAACTGTCCATTATCTTGGACAGCTCATCAGCACTGGCTCTATTTTTTTTGTATTTGCAAAACAGCAAATCCTCGCACAGTGACTCGCCATTCACAAAGCGGACGTATCACGTATGCGATGAACAGGCAGTCTTTATTGCCGTCAGTAGCTTTGTCCACTTGTAAAGCAAAACGATTTTCTTTTAATTTGTCTACGAGTTGTTCCTCACGATCACTTGCAATGTCGCATATACGTCTCGCAACTGTGTCGTTTGACAGTGATTTACAGTTTGTATAGAAAATTGGGTTGTAAAAAAAAAAATCTAAGAATATCCATCCATCCATTTTCTACCGCTTATTCCCTTTCGGGGTCGCGGGGGGCGCTGGCGCCTATCTCAGCTACAATCGGGCGGAAGGCAGGGTACACCCTGGACAAGTCGCCACCTCATCGCAGGGCCAACACAGATAGACAGACAACATTCACACACTAGGGCCAATTTAGTGTTGCCAATCAACCTATCCCCAGGTGCATGGAATATAAAAAAATAAATAAATAAAGTTACATTTCCTCCCATTCCTCGCGCCCCACCTGTTATGTCTCTATTCCACACCAGTGGGGCCCGCCCCACACTTTGAGAAACGCTGGGTTAGGGTTAGTAAAGGTGAATGTTTCCCGTACTAAAGTATGACCGGCTTACTGGTTGTATAATAAGGCCATGCATAATTAGGCATTAATAAGTACTTAATAATGACTAATTAAGAGCCAATTTGTGGCTAATTTGCATGTTATTAAGCAACTAATTAATGTTGAATATGTTCCCCATACTATAGTCTTACCAAATGTTTTATTCATTCATTTATTTCTTTGCTTAATGTACAATGTAGAACAGAACACATGTGCAGGAAGGTCAAATGCAGACAAGTCTTTAGTCAAACATGTTTTATACAGCAGGGGTGCCCATTACCTCGATCATGGAGGGTGTGTCAGTCACTTTGGTCACTTGATTGACATTCACGGCACCCGAGGGTCTTGTGAGGTGACGCTGGCTGCCGCCAGATCATTTTTAAGAAAAAATGACCGACAGGAAGGCCAGAAACACTTTTTATTTCAACCGACTCTCACGCCGTACCTGCCGTCCAAAACTCTAAAGACAGACCGCACAGTTCCCGTCTTCACAATAAAGGCGCTGCTTCATCCTGCCTGCGCTAACAAAATAAGAGTCTCAGAAAGCTAACAAGCTATGGAGTTTTCCGCCAATGTATTTCTTGTAAAGCGTATAAAAAGGAGTATGGAAGCTGGACCAATTAGATGGCAAAAACAACCAATTTCATGTGGTATTGGACAGAAAGGAGGACTTTTTTTTTTCTCCTATTTGAAAATGTTGATGTTATCATCACTACTGTCTGATTCCAAACAATGTCAGTCATCACAATCAGGTCATACACCAACTTATATTCTTGTCTTCATGAAAGAAAGGAATCTATGTATGTTAATTAAACATGCTTGTATTATCATTACACACATTTTACTTGTTAACAAAAATGTCTTTCATAAATAAATAAATATAAATGATATATATGAAGGAGGTAGATCCCCTCCACTTAAACATTGAAAAGTAGTTTGCCTGCAGAAAAAGTGTGAGCAGACATCATGATCAGAATTTCCTCCATTTCCAACACAGTCTTGAATTGTTTTAAAAGACTAAAATGTAGTTGTAGATTGAAGAGTTGGTGCAGTTTATTCCAACAAGAGGGTCATCTGCATTCAAGCGTACATTTCTTACTCGCCGTTCTACATGATGGTCGTTAAAAGTAACCACAGTATCTTGTTGAGTTGGTTAAACATGACTAACGTCTTTTGGAAAATAACATTCAAGAATTTCTTTTGAATTAGTAAGACTTGATTTTATAAACACGCTGTAAGTACGTATATAATGTAGTACCAGGCACAGTATTTTGCTCATTTGAAGCATTATTGTAACTTCTTTCCTGGGCAGCCATCTCTACTTAAAGACCGCGTCCTGTGTGGTACCTCTTTGTAAGAGCCTCAGGGTTAACTTGTTGTACTATTGCTACACCTTTTAACATGGGATGGTTGTATCTTTCAGGACTAAAATAAATAATTGTCCTCACTCTTCAAATAGAAAATGCTGTATAGCAATGTTGCGGTGGTCTTATGCTATGAAACATTGGTTGGGAGGCATATACCATTAAGTGGGTCATGTTTGGATTTTCAAAGTTGACCCATTTTGTGTGAGTCATTGATAACTTAGTATTTACTTTTGTGTTACTCAAAGGCAATACAGTAGCCCCTTCACAATATATGTTACTAGCAGCTCAAGCTAGTGAGTCACTAGTAGTTGGCTACTCGCCAGTGTATGGAGGAACAGTGCTAGCGTGACAATGTGTCACAGCGCCAAAAAAGTAGTCCCTCTGTGTTAGCTCTTACAATAACAGTCTCGCTATAGCTTGGTATGTAAATAAGGCCTTGTTTTTTCAGAGCGCTTAAAGGCGAAATAGATCAATCCCAATTATCTGTCACGATCTGGCCGTGTTGACAAAAGTCGCATTTCTCAGGATGCAAAGGACTAGCAGGAGGCAAAGTGCAGGTAAAAATGTTTAAGCTAGAAATAATGGAAAGCTGTAGCAGATAGCATACAACTGAAAGCAAACTAAAAAGACGCAAAGCAAGAAGGTTGCTTGTTGCTTGTAGCAAACATTGACCCAGCGACTTGTGCTGGGTGACTGAGAAATATACTGTAAAGTGGAGTGATGAAACAAAACTGCTGGTGGGAACACTTATTACTAAACACAAAGAATTATTGTCCAGGGCAACGAAAAGTAAACGAAAGGAAAGAGGGTTGAGACTAAAACATAGGGAGAAAGCTACTAAACATAAATCAAGACATGACCCGGACAACAGGTCCTGACATTACCTGCAATGTTAGCTGCCTCATACTAGCAGTTTTTCACTATCACAGTAAGCAAACATGTAGAAGTGAAAGACATGTTACTGTAAGTAATTGTAAATGATGGACAAACATCAAACAATCAAAGCGGAATTGCATTAAAACACCACTCAGACTGAATATCGTTGAAGGTTTTGTAAATAAATGAGTATTTATGTCTAACTGTTCCCCAGAAAAAACAATAGGATGTCATGCATGTCACGTTTCTATCTTTGTTATGACGTCATATTAGTATCGGAGTTGGAAAGATGCGTTTTAATAGCCTTGTTTTTGTCGCAAGATTCCACAAAAGCTTTGAAGACTGTTAATTCGGACATGTGACGTCAATTTTGTCCCAGAACTGTCCGTCCACAAAAGCCGTTTAAGTGTAACACACACACACACACACACACACACACACACACACACACACACACACACACACACACACACCTTCCGCAGTGACCTCGTTTCCGAAAAAAGTTCATCAATAGTTAAATACCCATAGTTCCCTGCCTGCATCCACACCCCACGTCCGCCCGTGTGTGTGTGTGTGTGTGTGTGTGTGTGTGTGTGTGTGTGTGTGTGTGTGTGTGTGTGTGTGTGTACGCGCTTCGTTATATTTTCATGACTCTCCACGCCAGGAGACACAACATGGCCGCTTTAATTATTCAGCTCACCTCGCCTGCATGTGACGCCCGGGCGCCGTCGCCAAAAACCTACGCAGGCTGTGACCACGCCGCGGTTGTCGGGCAGATTAGATGAAGCACTCCTCTTGGAAAAGTGACTGTTGTGTAGTCAACAAGTCAGTCAATGAGCGACCATCTGCTTCCTGAAGCCGGCGACCTCTAACCCCTTGATACAGTGGGGTCAGGTACTGCCACAATAGTCGGGAGGAAATGGGGGAACTGACCTCTCATTGTCTTTGTCTCGTCTTCCTATCTGATGTGATGATGTCTCCTTTGCTCTCACCTCCTGAGAGATGCACTATATTGCCAAAAGTATTTGGCCACCTGCCTTGACTCACATATGAACTAGAAGTGTCATCCCATTCCTAACCCATAGGGTTCAATATGACCTTTTGCAGCTATTACAGCTTCAACTCTTGTGGGGAGGCTGTCCACAAGGTTGTGGAGTGTGTTTAGAGCAATCTTCCACCATTCTTCCAAAAGCACATTGGTGAGGTCACACACTGATGTTGGTGGAGAAGGCCTGGCTCTCAGTCTCAGTTCTAATTCATCCCAAAGGTGTTCAATCGGGTTCAAGTCAGGACTCTGTGCAGGCCGGTCAAGTTCATCTACACCAGACTCTGTCATCCATGTCTTTATGGACCTTGCTTTGTGCACTGGTGCACAGTCATGTTGAAAGAGGAAGGGGCCCGCTCTAAACTGTTCCCACAAGGTTGGGAGCATGGAATTGTCCAAAATGTTTTGGTATCCTGTAGCAGTCAAAGTTCCTATTCACTGGAACTAACGGGCCAGGCCCAACTCCTGAAAAACAACCCCACAATTTCACACTCAGCACAAAGCAGTCCAAAATGTAGCGTTCTTCTGACGACCTCCAAACCCAGACTGGTTCATCAGATTGCCAGATGGAAAAGTGTGATTCATCACTCCGGAGAAGGTGTCTCCACTGCTGTAGAGTCCAGTGGTGATGTCCTTTACACCACTGCATCCCACGCTTTGCATTGGACTTGGTGATGTGTGCCTTAGATGCAGCTGCTCGGCCATGGAAACGCATTCTATGAAGCTCTTTGCGTGCTGTACGTGGGCTAATTGGAAGGTGACATGAAGTTTGTAGCTCTGTAGCAGCTGACTGTGCAGAAAGTCTTTGCACTATGCTGACCTCTGTCAGTTTACGTGGCCTACCACTTCCTGGCTGAGTTGCTGTTGTTCCCAAACTCTTCACTTTTCTTATAATAAAGTTGACTTTGGAATATTTAGGAGCGAGGAAATTTCACGACTGGATTTGTTGCACAGGTGGCATCCTATGACAGTTCCACGCTGGAAATCACTGAGAGCGGCTCGTTCTTTCACAGTGCTTGATTTGATACACCGGGTCAAGTGATTAGGACACCTGATTCTCATCATTTGGATGGGTGGCCAAATACTTTTGGCAATGTAATGTATGCCTCGGCTTTGGAAAGGATAGCTGCTGGATGAGCTATGAATGCTTTGATGGTGGTCATTATGAATGAAGCGCTGTTCTCTTTTCATTTCCTGTAAAAACTTCCTGCTTCTGCCTGTGAATTGTAATTGATTTCCTACTTATTGAGATAAATGCTCCAATGGTGTATTTCCTGTCCTCGTGATCAATCTGCTCATTGTTGCTTCCTAGTATCCCCGCCTCTTTCCAGTTGGAGCTTTGAACTATTCTTCCGAGGAGGCTCATCCCCGCAGTCGCTTTTTCCTGTCCTTCCGCCCGCACTTCTTTGTTCCCAATCTCAAGGAGCGGCAAAGTCGCCGCCTTTGTGCGAGCGTGCGTGGGTGTTTGCCTAACCCCCATAAGAGCTCACATCCACTGTTTGGCCCCTTAGGTAAACAAGACAGCTGCCGGCCCGTCCATCCAGCAGCAGATAGAGCAGCGATAGCCCCTCTTATCTGTTCAAACACCCCCGGCTGCTTTGTGTTACCACTGACAGCTCCACTCCATTAAATCAGGCCACGCCCGAAAATCAAATAAAACCCCCGGAGTAACATTTTGAAGTCCGATCATATATTCTGTCACTTTGTGAGTCACATGCCAGACAGGGAAGGTTCCAAATGGGTCACTTTTCAACAATTTTTCTTGTCTATATTTTCATATTTTCTTGGTTCGTTCTTGAGTTGTGGTTATTTTAACCCAAACAGAAGGAATGTGCCGATCGCCCTTGCCGATTACCATATTTTTCGGACTATAAGGCCCTGTCTGTTGTGATCCGCTACCCGGATCATATTCTGTTTACGTTGTCTAAGTCACTTGTGTTTTCCACACCTCTTGATTTTGTTTGTCTGTTGCCATGACGGCAAATCACATACACCTGTCTCTGGTTAGTTCTCGGGACGCACACCTGTTGCCCGGGCACTAATCGGAGGGCTATTTAGTCCTTGCCCTGGCCTCACTCGGCCTGGCTTCCTTGTTTGTTTTCATACAACAAGTGACGACATCTGTTTCCTGCTCACTACTTGCTAGTTTCATTATCTTCTAGGTCCCATGCTAGCTTTTTTAGTTTTGCAATGATCACCTTTTTCAATCAATCAATGTTTATTTATATAGGCCTAAATCACAAATGTCTCAAAGGACTGCACAAATCATTACGACTACAACATCCTCGGAAGAACCCGCAAAAGGGCAAGGAAAACTCACACCCAGTGGGCAGGGAGAATTCACATCCAGTGGGACGCCAGTGACAATGCTGACTATGAGAAACCTTGGAGAGGACCTCAGATGTGGGCAACCCCCCCCTCTAGGGGACCGAAAGCAATGGATGTCGAGCGGGTCTAACATGATGCTGTGAAAGTTCAATCCATAGTGGCTCCAACACAGCTGCGAGAGTTCAGTTCAAAGCGGATCCAAGACGGCAGCAAGAGTCCCGTCGACAGGAAACCATCCCAAGCGGAGGCGGATCACTTTGTCTGATTTATTTCTAAATAAGTCATTTGTTCTCACCTGCACGCTGTGTCCGAAGCCTGTCTGCATTCCTGGGATAACGAACTCCGCACCAGGATGCAACCCGGTCGTCACACTGTCCACATTAAGCCGGATAACTCCTTAAACCAGGGGTCTCAAACTTAATTCAACTGGGGGTCACTGGACGCAGAGTCTGGGTGAGGCTGGGCCGCAACAAAATATTTCTTAAAGATTATTTTGCACACTCCTCAGCATGTCTAGTTGAAAAATGAGGTTTCAAGTTGTATTCCTTGTGCACCGCAACTTTCTCTGTGCAAATAAGACACGTGGGGGAGCCAATGTGCTTAACAAAGAAATATTGCATCTCCCACTTTTCCTGGAATTGTCTTTGCTCATCACTAACCTTTCTCTTCACTGCAGGCTTTGAAAAAGACATGTTTGGGCTTGTAGAATATATTTGTAATTAGCCGACGCACGGAGAATCATGTTATTTCCGCAATGTGCGTCCTTCCCCTTTTCCTCCCTACAGCAACACGGAGGTCGGCGGATAAAAGCCGGGAAAGTACTAGGATAGCGAGCGCAAAAAAAGTGAGGGCTCCCGGAGTGTTACCGGCGTCATATAGAAATATATGTAGTGTTCATCGTGTGAGGCAATGCAAATGAAACAATAAAAAAAACAAATAACGGTTTGAATAGGTCCAGGTTATCGGGGACTGTTATTACTGACGGACAGGTGTCGCGGTGTGACTGCAGCCAGGACCGTAAGAAAACTCTCGTCTCCATGGCAACGCCTGTCGCTTTCACTCATTTGCCGCTTTTCCACTAACGCAGGGGTAGGCAACCCAGAACGTTGAAAGAGCCCTTTTGGACCCAAATAACACAACGTTGTCATGCGCCATTCATATAAAACCAGCGGACCGCAGTAACGTTAAAGAATTATTTGGCCTAAGCACCAGGGGTGTCAAACCTAGGGCCCTGGTTTTAACTGGCCTGTGTGAAGAGTTTGCCAAGTATAAAAATAAGCTGTTTTTTTTGGGGCAACGAAAGAAATTGCTGTTTTAAATGTCTCCACTGGATGTCACAATAGCAATTCTGTTAGGCAAGCAAACTGTTTATATCGGGGCTAAGCAAGGGGTACATAGTAAGGGTGACAGTGGCTCCTCCTCCTCGACCTACATGAAACTTAAAACCTGCCGTTTTATGTCTTCTGCTTCAAATACATCCTCATTTGGGAACCTCGTTGCCATGGCTGCCCCGCTGTCCTGTCCAACCCTGCAAAGTCATGCTTTAATGCTGATTGTTTCCCTAAAACTCTTAAGTGGACCTTTTGTAAAATGAATATATACAGTATTTTTCAGAGTATAAGTCGCTCCGGAGTATAAGTCGCACCTGCTGAAAATGCATAATAAAGAAGGAAAAAAAATATAAGTCGCACTGGAGTATAAGTCACATTTTTGGGGGAATCTTTTTGCTAAAAGCCAACAGCAAGAATAGACATTTGAAAGGCAATTTAAAATAAATAAAGAATAGTGAAGAACAGGCTGAATAAGTGTAGGTTATATGAGGCATAAATAAGCAACTGCTATGTTAACCTAACATATTATGGTAAGAGTCATTCAAATAACTATAACATATAGAACATGCTATACCTTTACCAAACTATCTCTCACTCCTAATCCATAAATCCCATGAAATCTTATACGTCTAGTCTCTTACGTGAATGAGATAAATAATATTATTGGATATTTTACGGTAATGTGTTAATAATTTCACACATAAGTCGCTCCTGAGTATAAGTCGCACCCCCGGCCAAACTATGAAAAACACTGCGACTTATAGTCCGAAAAATACGTTATATATATATATAGAGAGAGAGAGAGACTTACTGTAATAACTTGAAGTAAATAATGAAGATTATAAAAAAATTACAAACCAAAAAAACAAAAAGTAAAAGCTTACCTTTTTTCATATTTGCATAGTATATATATATATATATATATATATATATATATATATATATATATATGTATATATGTTATTGTTTTAAATACACTGCTTTATATATCTAGAAAAGCTGGTTCTAAAGAGGTACGCATTATTCGGAGGTCTCAAGAAGGTAACACAAGTGTGTGTGTGTGTGTGTGTGTGTGTGTGTGTGTGTGTGTGTGTGTGTGTGTGTGTGTGTGTGTGTGTGTGTGTGTGTGTGTGTGTGTGTGTGTGCGCGTCCAAAGGAATTAGAGAAAGATACGTGTCTGTCAATGAACGCCCCCTTGAGCATCACGGGTCTACTTTTCGCCCCAAAACAGGAAGTAACCCGACCACCCGGGTTACATTTGCCCTTTAACCCCCGAACGCCCTCCTTGCCGCTAAAAAGCCCGACGGGAGGAAGGGAGTGTTCTTGGAGGTGAATGTTGATGCTCACTTCCTGCCCACCTGCACACACTTCCTGTGCTTAACGGCCAATCATGTCAGGTCATGTCTCTCCCGCAGCCCTACTGAGATGTGTGTGTGTGTGTGTGTGTGTGTGTGTGTGTGTGTGTGTGTGTGTGTGTGTGTGTGTGTGTGAGTGAGATGAAACCATCATCCATCCTCTGGCTTTCCCAGCCTCCCGAGCCCAACCTTTGACCCCAAAACACAGTGACAGCTGGGTGGGTGACATCGGATCCCTGTTTGGGTTGTCCCCGCTGTGTCCGACCTACCACCGCGTGCGTGTGTGTAACGAAGCGGCTCCATGTGCACGGAAGTGTGTGAGAAAAGGAGAGATAAGACAGACCCGCATGAGGGCGAGCGCGTCCAACAGGAACCGAGCGAGTGATGTCATGTGTTTTTCTCGCCCCAGGTTTTTCACGCCAATACGGACCCGGCCGAGGTGGTGCTGAACCGCGTACCGCAGCCTGTTTTGGCACGGTTTGTGCGTATCCGACC